>NW_021849616.1:1273487-1305065 GCF_003651465.1 Formica exsecta | reverse complement strand
TAATATATAAATTATATAATATAATCTTTATATAAAGTAACATACTTTTACAATTTATCTAAATTTTAAATATCAATGATTGTTTTAAGCAGATAACTGATGTTAATGAGATTAATAAAGTTGCTATTTTTTTAATTGAGTTAATTAAATTTTGAGCACAGATAACATAATGCAGCGAGATCTATAATGTATTATTTCACGATTATCTTCAGATTTGTGATCGCAGCTAATAATTTATGGAACATCTGCACACAAAAAAAATTCAAAATGTTACACATTTTTATAATTAAATAATCAATTTTATGTGTGCAATTAGAAATGTACTTTATAGCACAACTAGCTATGCAGTATATTAATTACTAAAATAATTATATATTTTAATTTTTTATGTATTTTTCAAACATAAATCCAAAATTGTATTTATTCAGATATGTAAATCAGTATATGTATTTTCTTTTAAATCAAATGCCAATTTTGACTTTTTGTTTATATATGTATCGTAATCGTTTGTCTCTGGATGACAATATATTTTTCCCTTTCTTATCTTAGGCGTCTGCATAGCATAAATCGCTGGTCTGTTCTCGTTCTGGTCTAATCTTCCCGCATCGTGAACCAGTTTATTATTTTAGAGCGAACCCCTTCCTACGGAATCCTATTCTCCGTTATATTTTCCTCGTCCGCGTCTCGTCTTTCTTTCCATCCCTCTTTCTTTCTCCCTCTCTTTCTTTTTCCTGCTTTTGCTCACATAAACTCCTTGAACCATCCGATTTTTGGATAAATGCTATTTTAAAAATTCACCTACGCGCCATGACGAATGCACGATAAAGTACGTATTAGGATTTTTTACTTGAGTTTGTGTGAAACATTTTTGTTCATATACATACTCGTGTGGAACATGTATGTGTGCAATACTTAGGATATCACTATATGTTCTCTTCGACAAGAAGTTTGACACGAGTGTTGGCACTTGAGCCATAAGAGAGTAAATCTTGAGAGACTTATCTTGCTTGATCTCCTTGCACTTCTTATCATTTTTATTACCGCTTGTTTAATCCGATATAGCTGAATATAGAAATTTTCGTTAATACATGGAAGTTTCTGTTATGTCAATGAGGTGCCGTTTGAGATGTTACAGAGCGTCAAATTCTCCTTGAAAATTTTTCAAAAATAAAGTAGAAAAGTACAAATATAGATAACTGAATCTATTATTATTATAATTTATATTACTCAAAATATACAAATTATTATTATTGTTACTGAGATATTTTTTTTTATATATAATTATATATAAGATTCATATATTTTTTATCATTCTATCTAAATTTTTTGAACATTAAATTAAATAAAGAACTCATATATATTTTCTAGTAAATTTTTATCAATTTAGTCTCGGTAAAATATTAAGAAAAAAAAAAATTTTTGAATATTTATTCATTTTCCATATATTTATGATATTTAATTAGATAATCAAAATAAGATAATTCTTATAGTCACAAATAAAATTAATTAAGTAAATTGAAGAAAAACAAAATTATAATTATCATTATTTAATACATATTTTTATTTAAGCTTTTGCGGACATATTAATGAAAATATCTATTTTTGACTGTAAAGAATTAAAATATTTCTTACTTCGCGTGCTTATCTTCCACACTGATGAAACTAACATCATCTCGTTAATACGAACACCAAAACAGCATGGAGGCTGTCAGTAACATCGTTGAGTGACTCTTCTTGCACCTCGTGTATGCATTCGTCGTCAGCTTAATGTACATTCCGCTTGCGACGTTCGTTAAAGAAGAATTCTTTCGTGCTATTTTATTCGCTCTCAATAGTTAAAAAATTTTCTATGAAATTTGGTCACAAGGTCATTTTTAAAAAATCTATAATCGAAATATAGATAAATCTATATTCGAAACTATATTCATGAACTGAAATAATAATATATTGTCTCAGATTAAAAATATATATTTACATTACTATAAATAAGGAGGAGATAAGTTCATGATTACTTTTATTATTGATTATATTTACATATAATTGTTTTTTAAAAATGAAAAGATAAACTAAAAATTTATAATATATTAATGTAAATTATAAATACGTACATAATTTTATGTAGCGTACAAGTGATTTTTCCATCGTCATGTATCATATAATTGCAAGGAATTAATTTATTACTTTGTATTTATATAAAATTCCCCATCATTGGAAGTCAAGAAAAATCGTAGAATAGAATCGTTCCAATCTCACTTTATCAAAAAATTTACCTTATAGGAATCCTCTTTCGACCCGTTTCCTCCAACCGCGCGATAACGTTCTAAGATCAGCGAAATGTCAGCACTATTTCGGGAGCTGACAGGATCGATTGTCGAGTCGCGTTTCCGCGAGAAGGGGAAGCGTGTCCCTGTACTTTATATCGCAGACGCGATTTTTCTAAAGAATGACAAAGCCGGTATGTATTTGAATACGTGACGCAACAAGGCACAGGCTTGTCTCTATGGTGTTGCTCAAATAAGGATCGTCAGCTAAAAAAGCCGAAAAAGAAGCCTTCCGCCGCCGTCACTTTTATGGCGGGCAAACATGCCCTTCCAACAACGTGTGGCGTGCAGTGTTTCTAACAGCAGCATGTTGCTGACTCTGTCGCTTGCGATGCATCCCCCTGTCCGTTTACAAAAATATATTTCAACATCATATTATTTTTTGAATCCAAGTATATGTGAATTTGATACATAAATTTTTCTAGCTTTTGTACGACAAACTCGAAATTTATTTTGTAACATAAATATCTTTACCATTCGCAATATTTAATTTCAATTTTAGAATACCAACACTCAAAAAAATGTCTTGCTGATATAGATAGATTTCTAGGTGTCACAACAAAAATTTATCGCTATTTTTTGTATCTGTTAGAATAGTGTCTGTTACATATAGAATTTATAGCAGCAACATTCTAATAATATCTTCTAGAAAATTTAGGTCCCATTGCCAAATGTTAATCACTGCATTGGATAAATATGAGTTTCGATATCACAGTATTTGCTAATCATTTATGTACCTCAGTTAATTTTGCGCACCCAGAAAATTTTTGCTGTAGTTGCAAAACCACTTTTTTGAGTGAATAGAAACTTTATTCGTTATTTTAATATAGTTCAAAATTCTTTTTTGACATTATGACAAAAATAAAGAGGCTCATGTAAAGCTTTAAAGACTGCGTCATCGAGTTTATCCATCATACGATGACGATACGTCTCCAAACTGTCTGATGACCGACTGGGGAATTTGTCAGTCGGGGGGAAGTACATCTGAAAGAAATCTTCCGCGGTATCAACAAAACTGTTATCGCTACCGCAAAACCGTTGTGACGTAAATGGTGTAGGGCTACTGTTCAATTGTATCATCCGGTATGGATCATTGCATCATTCGGCATCATGGCAAAACGATATTAATATCTCGGATGTAAAATTTAACAGAAATCTTTTATTAAAGCTTCATGCTCTATTAAGAGTTACATAATTTAACAACGCAAATATACTGATTTAGATTATTGGGATAGAAAATCGTGCGCGACAAAGAAATCAACAGAAATTTTCTTAGCAAACGTTATTTAATTCTACAGACTTTGTTTCTCCGCTAGATTTAAATTAATTACATCGATTAATGGATCATAAATATAAATAGGATATGGTCGAGATGCATCAACGTTTTTTTAAAGCGGACGTATCTCTCGATGCGCACCGCTACGCATTCTTGAGCCACGATAGGTCGTGTAATCATTTTTTACGTAACTATATTTTACATTTTTACTTACATCACTTATATTTACGCCCGCAACTGTAAATCAAGAATTCTTTCCCCTCTTTATTACTAATTTATGAATTATTGAAATATTGAATATTGAAATTATTGAAGTATTGAAATTCACTGAAATACGAGAACTTGAATAATTCACTTTTAGAACTGTATACAAGTCAATGTTTTCAAATTCTAAATAAAGCAAATCAATGATAAAATTTTTGTAATTCTAGCTTATACCGAAATTACATTCTCATCTATTGATATGAATATATATTATAGTATGTTTTTTCAAGAAATGATAAAAACATACTTGAAGAGTGGTTCGAGTACTGTGTGGCCTCATTCATTCACCGATATTATTTAACAAAACTATCTTTTTGCAAATTTAATATATAATTCTGTGTATGTTTCCAGATAATATCGGAATGCAAATAACAGATATAATTTAAGATTTGCTAACAATTTTGTTTACCGTAAAAATATGAAGCACTTTAAAAACATTTACAGCGTTTAAAATATGGAACTTTCTATACAAAATAATCTAACGAAGTTATATCATTTGTTTCAGGGAAACAATCGTCTTCACATGCTGTACTTGATCTGATCGTAGTACATTGTCGCGGGCGGTGATGTCGACGCGTGATGGATATTCGACGAAACTGCACCAGGTATGTTGGATATACTTAGACCACCGATGTTGCTTAAATTTAACGAACCCAGCGAGCTCAAGGAGCTCAAAGCTACTGATCCTCCGGGATGCGCGAAGTAGGATGGCTTACGGTCAATGATGCCACCGCCAGAACTATTTGAACTCGAGCTAGAACTGCACTGCATTTTTATGCCTGAAATAAAAAAATTTCACAAATTATTAATTATATCAAAACTATGTATTTTTCACAAGAATATTTTGCAAAGTATCTGAGAAATTTCTTAAATTTTTTCTTAGTAAAAATATGATTAATTTATATTCTCTCATAGTTTTGCACAATTTTTGATATAATAATATTTTATAAAAATAAGTAGAAATATCTCACAGTCTAAATTAAAATTAACAAAGAATTAAGATTACGTTAATGCGCACAAAGATTCATTATCTTTAATGAATAATACAAGAACAGCTTATTGGATATATCAAGCGTCGTCTTGATATATACTTGCACGAACTTTTTTTCTATCTGTTTAACAAGAGATGAAAATATTTAATTCCGATTTTTAAACATTTTATATGCGCGCGGATGAGATTTCATTCCAATTTTATTATTTAAAACGACACGCAGTGGAAAGGAATGAAAGATCTCACGATAAAAATTGGTACTTGGGTTAGGCTCCATAAATCTAAAGCTCCGGCAGTTCTCAAGTAGCTTCTTCTCAAGCGGCCACTTCACTCGTGTCTCGATTTTGTTTTTTTTTTCTTTCTCTCTTGCATCTTCGTATTAATTTTCGCTTCTTATATTCACATGCGAATTACGGATTTACTCATATTTCTTCAAAATTTTCGGTAAGACCATTGTTTCAAATATTTATCGAGCGAATATTGTTAATTTTTTCGTAATATCTCCGTTATTTCAACTCGCAAAGTTTTCCGGCGCTACGTGAGGCTTTAAAATTACATTGCATCGTTTCGATTCGAAGATCAACCAGTTTTCTCGATTCGGAAGCGCGACGTTGCGATGTCTTGGAACGACTTCGTGGGTGGTCCGATGGCGCTCCTGTCAGTCAAAATCCCTCTCGTAGGTCCAAATGCTCTCCGTGCTCGCCCGTGTGTGTACTCGCGCCATTTCTTCTTCTTTTTTTTTTCCTTCGAGCAAGCGTGCGCGAACGCGAAGATGCTGGCTTTCAAGGAGCACACAAGTCCGCTCCTGACCGGAATACCGGCACAACAGACCATAGTTCGGAGTAAAGAGATCGCGCTCCAGAAATATACGTAGAGCGTGGCGGGTAAGAAGAGTAAAAAGGCGAGCCTACCGTGGCGTCTGCGTGGATCGATCTCGTTTACACTCCACTGACTGACGGAAGACGAACAAGAAGAAGAAATCTGCGATGGGGAAAGCGTGGGTGGCGGCGTTTATCTCCTGTCGATCCACGTTGTATCGAGATACAGGAGGAAGAGATTTACCCTCCTTAATCGAAATTAGACCGTTCGCGAACCGAGATATTTATAGAAACTTAAAAATACGCTTGGGAATATTTCGACGTTTACTTTTTACTCAAATTTGATACGTCGTATAATGTTAAATTATAGCATTTAATTCATTATCAATATAAAATATATTTAAAATTTTCTAAAATCTATTTGAGAGATATTAAAGTCTTGATTTCAAGATTATAAAAAAATTAATTATTTGTTTAACTTATTTTGAGAGAAATAACGTGATTATTTTTTTTTCTATTAGAATATAATATTCGTTATACAGCTTTCCTTAACCATACAGCTTTAATTGAGATTTGACATAATTATCAAAGTTTAAGATTAAATCGAAAAGAGTTACGAGCAATAAAAAGTTTAAGTGAACAATTTGTGGATCAATATGCTTTCGGTAAAGTTAGCGCCGTAAATATTACGATGCTTCATTCTCTATAGGGTTAAGGCCGAATTAAATCACTCGTTTATACCTCTGATAAATATTTGTGCGATAAACGATTCGAGCACGTACTTGTTAGCACGCGACTACGCTTAAGAGGCGAAAAACTGCATTTTACGCGCTTCTCGCTTGACCTCGAAAATAAATAATGATTATTTTTATGTAGAGTGAGATAATCCAATTATCAAATTATTCAGAATCACATTTTTAATATTATACCGAAATAAAGCATTAACATAGATTATTTAAATCTAAGAAAACATATATGTATCTATATACGATATCTGTCTGTTATATTTGCATAGATTGCAAATAAGATATTGCAGATAAAATTCGGTATAATATTTTTTACTCGCATCGAAACTATCGACGGTTTCGTCATCGTTACCATGAAGCATAGTGTTAACGAGCATTTTATTATCGCGTTGTCAGACGCAGTGCTGGCTAAATTAATCTCGCGAGAAAAGGAAACGCGTCTTGACGCCTCCGTCTTACGGCAAGTTACACGTGTTAAGTTACAGAGTACAAGTTATGAGTTCGAAAAGCGTTGCATAGGGTGTGACAGGGATGTCATCTCGGTTAATTCTTTCTGTCATCTACGACGATTTAAATCGTCATAGTTGCTTTGTATCTATCCATCCGTATTCTCTCTGACAATATTAATCTTTTTATTGTACCATCATATAGTCAATCAAGATTGCCTGAACACGTTATCCGTCATACATGTATATAGATATTTCTGTTTTAAAAAACATACATTATGTAAAAATAAATTATTTTTCAGGATTTATTATAATGTCGTATATTTGAAGATATAACTAGTACTCGTATAATATTATAAATTGATTTAGCATTACTTTTATATTTTCAGGAAAACAAAATTAAAAGTTAACATAATATTTTTGTTCAATTAAATTAAATTAATATTATATCTGTTAAATAAAAATACAGGCATTATATATAAATTAATATTACATCTTTTAAAATATAATACAGGCAATTTTGAATTGGATAAAATGAGGATTACATCGAATGAGAATTATATCCTTCTAAAAAATTACTTCTTTGCCGATGCATAAGTACTCTGAGGCTGAACCTTGGTCTTGCGCCTATAATTTTTTTTTTATTATTATAAAGGATGGAAGGTTTGAAAGAATAGTCGCGCCATGGTTTCACTTTGCAGGACACGGCGCCTGAAAGATCGTAAACTGTCTCCAATTTTCCAGATGGCCCCTAAATGACGTCGCGAGCCGTCAACGTCGTCCTCGCGACGCAAAGAGAGCTCAAAGGTCGTAAGCGCGATATCTCGTTGCATTTGTCTATTCTCGTGCTCAGTGATCTCGTATTTTTGATCAAGCTCGCAATTTAAACTTTTTAACAATAACGCTCTAAATCTGTCTCTAACTAAAATCGCATCGTCGCGTAGTATTATATTTAATTATCACATATATATAAATCTTTTGCATTTGATATTTCTAGATTGTATTAGATTCTCTCTATGCTTTATTATTTGTGTAATTTCCACTCTCATTTCATTATGTATTTATATATATCAGTAAAGTTTCAAAGACGACTTTTTAGAATGCGTGATATTTTATAATATTCGTTAAACAGAAATATTGAAAAATTAAACAAAAGGGCTATTGAAAAATTAATAATTAAGAATATATAATATATGTACTTTACGTGTTATAAAAAAAATTCTTAAAATTACTTAAACTCATTGCGATTTGCGCAGATAACGTAATTATTTAACAACTAAAAAAAAAAAATATAAATATTTTTTTTGACGGGAAAGAAAATAGCATTTCTACTCACCGTGATCCGCAGGGGTCTGGCATCCGCTATGCGGCGAGCTAACATTGGCTATAGGACTGCTATTACCACCCGGTTGTTCTTGCATAGATTGCATGGCGATATTGACGCCGGTAGTATTGTTGACCCCCGCGAGGCCATAACCGACGTAATAATCCTGTCCGGGTGCTTGAGTGGTGGGCGTCGAGCACTTTGAATAGTTGCTCATCATTGTCTCGTCCTTATAGTCGGTTGCATGATGCTGCTGATGGTGATCTTTCACCGTCGGGAAACCGTCGGTCGGCGGCCGGTAGGCACACAGCTGATCCTGACTCCTGGCGCCGAAACCAGGCTCGCTCTTGAACGTCACCAGTTCGCCGTTCCTATAAACCGATGGCGACGATTCGCTTCCGGTCTTGTATGTGACCTCGGTGGTCTTGTAGGTCACCTCGGCTATCGGCGGCGCCGACTTGTACGTCGTGTGCCCGTCCGGGTACGCCCAATCGGCGGAGACCGCCGCGCTCGGTGCGTACATGGCGTATTCCTGATAATTCTGATACTGATTCTGATAACCGTTGGCGTATTCGATACCGCCGGGACCGGTGGCCAAATTCTCGTACGGACCAGGTGTTTGCACGCCGACGGGGCCGGCGCCAGAATAGTATTGCGGATACTGAGGTTTCAGGGCTTGACACTTGCGTCGAAAGCCGCGTGGCCGTCGCCGGAAACTACCCTCCTCAAACATGTACTCGGTGGACGGATCGATGGTCCAATAGTGACCCTTGCCGGGTCTACCCAGGCCCTTGGGCAACTTAATGAAGCACTCGTTTAGGCTGAGATTGTGACGCACCGAGTTCTTCCAGCCTTGATAAGTGCCCCGGAAGAACGGAAAACGCTGCTGCAGAAACGAGTAGATCTCCGACAGAGTCAGCCTCTTACCTGGACTCGACTGGATGGCCATCACGATCAGTGCGATGTACGAATACGGCGGCTTCTCTTGGCGACGAGTTCCGGGTTTTCTGGGTATCTCGTTACTCGTCGGATTGCACATCAACGGCTCTAGATTCGTCTCTTGAGTCAAACTACTCGTGCTCATCGGCAGCAACGCCGATCGTGCGGCCATCGTGGAATTCGGGTGTACGACGACCGTTTGCTCCTGCTGTCGCAGACCGGAATCGGACTCATTCTTCATGGTCAACCGCATACTTTCGACGCCGGCGTCGCGCGGCATCGACGGCACAATCACGCTCTGGTCCATCGAGTCTTGGTTCTTTAACGATCGGCGATCGTCAAAGTTCAGCCGTGACGAACATATCTTAGCGAGCGATGTTTCCGAATGATATAACGAATAAATACACTATCCGATTTGCAACGATTCGCACAGAGATATCACGAAGATTGCACACGAAACAATACAATTATTATATCGTACGATTAATCTTCCGCAAAAATCGAAATCGAAACGATTAGAACTTGATCATTTCTCTCTGACGGAGCAACGAACTCGCACGGGACCTTCGCCGCCACCGATAAACGCGACGCCGAGGTTGCGGATATTTACACAATCGGATGTAAATTGTTTGCGCGATTCCGCCGCGGAGGGGTCAATTATTTAGACTCGCTTCTCGACGACGTACGGCTTACGGAGTCGTTGTGAGATGCGCCGCTAAGTGTTTTCGGATGACTGCTGTTCGCCCGCTCGGCACGAGAGCGGAATCTCGCCCGCGGATGACGTTGATCGCAGCGTGACAGCGTCGAGACGAGCATCTCTCTCGTAGGCGTGACGATAAAGACGAGAATACGAGACTCGGATTGGCCGTACGCCGACGTTTCGGATGAAAGCCGGATGCTGTGACCAATGGCGTCTCGAACTGCTTTCGCATCATCGCGACTCCAACAACTTCTTCGTCGTCGCGGAATTATGGGGAAGTGGATTGCGTAATGGCGTTATTTGGATTCATCCGTCGGTGGTGTATGCTATCATATGGATCATTGCGTTCTATAGGAAGTCTGCAATTAGCGTGATGTTGTAAGAGAAAGATAGAATAAGATACTCATTTATTAAGGCAAGCAATGAAATGGAAAGTACACACACACATATATAACTAAAAAATACTTGTAAAAACCGATGAAATGTGATTTATAAATATTGAAAAAGTTCAGAAAATGTTTATGAAATGTCAGAAGGATATCTCCCGAATTTAAAACATTTCTAAATGTTTATATTGATCTATGAAGCCCTATATTTCTTAGTTGGGATAGTTGAATATAATGACAAGTATGTGTGGACATGATATGCTTTCGCGTTAATAAATACTGGATGGATATCAAAGATGCATGCTTTAAATATAGACATTTCGACGAAATCGCAACTTGGCGAGAAATTTTTTTATTCAATTGTTTTTTTTATTAATTTTATAGAAGTACACCAAAGAATGCAGATTTTTTTTATATAGTGGATTTAAAGCTTAAAATTGTATGATAAATATTACACTGCAAGATTTCATATTTAGAATTTTATTATCTATTTATGCTTTTCTTAAAAAAACACAAAAAATAATTTTTTTCATTCGGAAATAATTAAAACATTAAAATTATTTTTATTTTAAAAAATGGACAATTTTATAAACTATAAAATAGTTATATATAATATAAAATTATTTTTTGCATATATTTAAATATCTATCAAATGTTGAACATATAAGAATAATGTTTAAAGACCTTAAGACATTCTCCTAAAATCATATTTTTTGACCTTATATATACTTTTTTCGGAAACCATTGATCCAATTTATAATTTTTTTATTCAATAAATAAGAAAAAAGTAAATTATGATTCGATTGTTCGATTTAAAAAAATTATAGATTTATCAAAAATTACGTGACGTTCAAAGCCGCCAAAAAGTACTTTATTTAAATTATAATAAAATTTCGGAAAGTGCTTATTTAGCAAAAAGCATCGAGCGCGATTGAAGTGTAGACAAATATATTATAAAAAAAAGTAAAAAAAAAGTTATTTGCTGATATTATATTAAATCAGTGTTGAGAAAACGCAATATAAGAGTAAATAATTTTGCCGTATGATTTTGCAATTGCACTCTATCTTTCTCAAGAAGTATTAAGATTTGGTAAGAAAAAATCTCTGAACTCTCCAAATTGAATCAAAATAAGCGAAAAGTGGATATTGTAGAATACATTGATTCTCCAGAATGTTGCATATGCATTTGTCATTCTATTAATATTGGATTATCGAATATATGTTAATAATTATATAAAATTTGCAAGTATTATGTAAGTGTGTTATTCGTAAATATTAAATTAATTATATTTATACGTGAAAATTTTCACAATATTCATGGCAATATAAGCGATGCTAAAGCATTCATATTGATATTCTTTGCACAAGCAACTCGTACTTAGTTTACTTGAAAATTACAAGTGAGTATCGCTTCGAAAGATTTTGCTATCTGTTTGCGCTGAGTAATGTATCCGTCCTCGGAGCTGCGATGCACAGCTGCGGATGCAAATGATGAAGAAGACGAAGAGAAGCAATTGGTCCATCTCTTAACCAACAGGATGCTGCTAGTTTGCTCCGCCCGTTCATAGAACCGCCTTATGTTATTTCCTCACGGCGAAGCCTCGTCACAAAATGCATTTTTTTTTAGCGGAGTACACTTTTTTCGAAGAGTTAAACGATTTCATTATTTTTGTCTTTTATGCATATTTTTTTTTTTTAAATTTGGAATAAAAATATTACTATAATTATTAAGAAAAGATTCTTTAATTTAATTTGGAAGTTAGATTTTTTTTTTTCGAAAACATCGATAGTACATAATAATCGATAATACAAGATAATTCACGTTAGCTTAATAAAGTTTAATGCATTATTGACATTTAATAATTAAATTTATTAATTAAAAAGGTTCTCATGATATTGCAAATCTATCCATAAACTCAAAATTGTTTAACTTCTCTTTTTAATTTTTTATATAATTATTAGTACATATATTCGATCTAAAAATATACTCAAGTTTTTTTTTTAGATCATATTTTCAATCTTGAAAGATAAAAGAATATCTGTCTCTAAAATTCTTTTAAACTTTCAAGAATTGGAAATTTTATTCTATTGAATTATTAATTAAAGACACAACACACATACACATTCTCATAGAATAGATATTACATAATTGAATGCATCTATGCAATATTTTGGAGAGCGTTTTGTATAACTTATTAATATAACAATATATTTTCATGAAATTAATACAAATATATATAATTACATAAAGAAATATATTTGCAAACATAACTCTCTTTCTCTCTCTCTCTCTCTCCCTCCCTCTCTCTTTCTCTCTTTCTCTCTCTCTTAATATTTATGCAAGATTTAGATATTCAGTGAACATTTATAAACAATCATAAATAGATTACTAACATACTTTTTCTTACACATGAAACATTGAATAATGAATTCTTATAGTATTTTTTCGATTTGATTCCGAATTTTAATTATAATTTTCGACGTACAGCGAGTGTTAAAAATGATTTTCTGGCGTGTTTGTTACTACGCATAAAGATCTTCGTATGGTTTTAACGATACTTGCCAGGCAATCATCACTCGATACCAAAAAGACGATCTCAGTGATCGAAGCTTTAATCGGAAGAAATGTTTATTCGACTTCACACGTGACCGAGTGTCGAATGACCAGCAACGATAGAAAGAAAGAGTTCATGCGTTATCACGGTGCCCCGTTCCACGTGCTTAAGTTTATTGCGATCCTTGAGAGACTAGTTTCGAAAGGATGGCACTCTCTCTTTCGAGAGGTCGTAAAAAAGAATTTTGCTCGTAAATTACAAGAGTTCGCTCTGATATCCCATCGAAAAAATTAGTGCATACTGCAAAAAAACACAAATGCTAATTAATTTTGAAATGTATCTTTAGGTAAATTAATTTCTATATATACGTTAGATATTCATCAAGAATCTCTTTTTATTGCTTTTTTATTTAATCTCAATAACATTGAATTTGAAAACATATAATATTATAAATTCTATTTTTTAGAAAAAAAATTTCTTATCTAAATTTTTGGAAATTAAAAAAATTTTTTTTGATTTTTTGATAACCAGATTTTTTTTTTATATATTCTTTAATTGTATATCTGATAACGCATTTATTTCAGCATTTACTTTATGATTTGTTTTGTACAAGAAATTACTTTTTGATTTAGAAAACTTTATTTAACTGATTTATAAATATGAGAAAAATCGGTCGTTTCTTTTGCTTGGTTCCATCAATATGATAGACATTAATTTTTAGAAAAAGTTGCATAAAAAGAGAGAGAGTGAGAGAGAGAAAGAGAGAGTTGTTCCTTTTTTCTTGTATCATTATTTGTAATAAGAGATAAGAAATAAATAGATCTATTTTGCCACTAATTTATTCATAATCCGTTAAATTAGATATTTAAAAAATTGTGACTAAGGATGTTAAGCCACACGGTGGATGTTGTAGACCACGAATTCTCAGGAGGAGTTTATTTGCCTTGGAGCAAACGAGCCGACGAAAGAGGAGCATCGTGGCCATCTTGTCTCTGTCTTCATACTTCCTCTCTGCGCCGGTTCTTCTCCTCGCGATCTACGTCATCCATCTGTTTATTTGACTCATTTATTGTAATTAGGACACCAAATATCGACGTCGTATATAAATTTTTCCAAGTCCAAAAGCTGCAAAAAAGGAAACTAACTTTTTCAAAATATGAGACGATTATTCAGTAAGTTCTCTCTACATAAATCTCTCTCAAGATTAAATAATAAACATTACAATAATACATTAAATAATATAGCGGAAAATTTAACTCCTTTCTTTAATTTAAAAAATTGAGAAAAACTTTATGTGGAAAGAACAAAAAAATCTGTTATAATCGTAGAATATTACATTTAAATGTCTTTAAGTAAACATTTCTTAGAATCAGTAAAGTTTATACGCTGTAACGGGATTCGTGTCTTAAGGGTTGAAAGTCAAGTGCTTTGGTCCTTGTAATGATTGCTCCTCTCTTCCTTCTGGCTCCTTCAAACCAAAGGCAACCCTCGTAGATAGTGGTACTGCCTGTTTACCGTTTTACTACTTTCGAGCCCTCCCGTGACATTTTCTGCGACAGCTTCAAGTGCTTCTCCTTGAAGAAAACTAATTAGCTTCTGCCATAAAAACCAGAGAAAAGTGGGAAGATGCGTGCCACATCTCGGGTGGCAATCAAATATTTGTATTTAGATTATTGATTCTAATATTACAGAGAATATCGATATAAGTTATCACATGCTATATTCATTAACTCATTAATTAAATAACATAATAAACAAAATAATAGCAAAGAAGTGAAATATTTATATTGTCGGTATTTTATCCAAATCTTGATAAGCGACGTAAGCAATTATAAACGATCGGGCGATTTTATTGCGAGAGTCATAGATGTTTCATTTAAGATAAAAGCGCTTCACGAAAAAAAAAACCAGGACCACCCTAGGAAAACCTGTGTCGGTTGCACATATGTTCGTAGGAAAACCGCAGACCGGAACCAGAGATTATGGCCGGGCATCTTCCGCACGTTTATACATAGGCAGGGGGGTGGTCTTTTTAATTATTTTGGCTGCATTTTTAAGAGTGATTATAAAACCGTTATTTCCTTACCTTGCAAATGTTTACCACGGAGAATGTAAAAAGAAATGAAAAAAAAAACTTCTTGCTGATATATTAACGCGGTTTAATTTCCTGATTCTGTTAAATGTTTTTCTCAAAAAATTATCGATCTTAGTGTCACAACTTTATATTATAAAAGTCGAATATATATGTGTGCGTGTATTATATATGATTGTTGTATTTACATCTATGTTTTGTATTATTTTAAAAGTATGTTTAGGTACTAAAAACATAAACAAATAATTTGGAAGCAAACTGATACAACAACAAACAATGTAGCAAATTAGTGACGGTTCCGAACAAAATTTTGGAAGGCGTGCGGTAAGACGAAACCGTTAACAGGTGCATTTGTGAATGACTAAAACGTACTCGAAAAGCCGACACGCGGGCTACACGCGTATCGGATGCGCGCTAAAAGACGAAGAGAGGGTTCATAAGGCGGCGGCGCAGCGGCCACGATCGACGGCGACGGTATAAAATTACGGTATCGTGTAAACAGAGAATTTCGTCGGCACGTCTGATGGCGGCTTGGGTGGCCGTCGGTTCCGGAGCTTCACGTGTTCTCCGCAAGCGAGGAGGCTGTTGCAACGACGAGCAGGAGATCCGTGCGAGCGAGCGAGCGAGCGAGTTTCTCTCCGCGACAATAGCTCCGACAAACGATCGAGCAAAACAGTTGTATTTATAGTCCCCGTTGCCTTTCTCGATTTCGCCTCGCAAATTACATGCCGCGATTAATAAAATAATTTTTTGCACTTTTGCGAAACCATGACGATCTGCCGATCTACCTTTCGCTCGCTCGTCCATAATTAATTTTCGGGATTTCTATGCTTTATATCGCAGAGTAAGATCGAGATAGAGAATAAGAATAAGGATTTAGAAATTTGTGCATTCCCACGCGTGTTTGTTCATTTATAAATCATTAAGTCCGTGAATCTACGGGTCAATGAATTCGATAATTTATATTTCGACATATACATATAAAATTCCGCAAATTTATGAATAAATAATTTTATAAATATATAAGATATATCTGTGATTTATTTAGCGAATTGGTAAACTTAAATTTTTTTTGGTAAATTTTATTTTCTATGTAAATAAAAAATTCTGTAGAAAGAAATAAATCACATTTCTAGTCAAAATCACCACCGAATAATAAAAGCTTACTAAGATGTTGCTAGAATAAGTACGATTATTTACGATGCAACATCGCGCAATTTTCGACAGAAATTCGCGCGTATAGAAGAAGAACCCTGCGCTTTCCGAAATAACCAGCATGGCCAGATCAACGTGTCTTATTTTGAGAGCTAGTCTTCCCTCCTCTCCGATCTCGGTGTTCCACTATCGAGCTGCGATCTTACGCAAAGAAACACTATCCAGATACTGTACGTCGAGGATGGACCGCAGAAATCGAGAAATTACGGCGTTCAAGGAAAATGGATCAGGCGCGCTGTGAAAATTCCAGAATGCAAAATATAATTTTTTTAGTAATTACCGAAAAAAAAATTTTTTTGGTATTAATCTTTAATTAATCTTCAATCCTTTGGTATTTACAGTTAACAATTAAGTTTACGTAACAATTATGCTAAATCTAGATTGTGATTCCAATAAATGTGGTAAAATCTAATTTCTTTTATATACAAGAGAGATTATCAAGATGTATACAGAAGGCAATTATTTTTTTTTTAATTTATGGAATTTCTGCATTGAAAAGTGATTTCCAGTTATACCGCACAAATATAAGATACGTGATTGAAGATTTATGTTTGTTGAGATTTAACCATATGTATTAACTTTTAATTATCATAAATAATTTATTGATAAGAAAGACGAGAAAAACTTGAATGCAATTTACTTAGAAAATAAATTGCTGTTGATATTCCCCTCGCTCATGCATAAGGAAAACGGGCGACACGACAATTCATCTTTTATATTTGTTATCTTTACCAAGTGATTTATGGAATTAGACTGTATCTAGTGATATCCTAAAAAACGAGTCGAGATTTTTCACTATTCGTGGCTGCACCCCCGTAGAGCTCGGCTGTTTACGCAACGTGTGTATACCCCACTTAATCCCGTGTTTTACTGTTTAGATTTTGACTACCGTAGGGGGTTGTTCCGACATGACCTCTCCGACGTTCCATCCAGTCTTCATGCTTTTTCCTGTGGTATCTCTTTTTTTTCTTTCATCGACGCAAAGCAGGTCCTCTCGCGGATGTATTCAAGGCAAAAGATACTTTTTTACGGGGTAAAATATTGGGTGAAAACAGAATTATTCGTATCATATCGTAGAATATTTCTCTGTCATTTCATAATAAAATTTAATATGGCACAATATAAATTATTTATAATATTATGTTATGTATATATAAACTCTTTTATATTATATATATAACATTATATAAATAACTTATATTACAATATCATATGAAAGAATTGTTCTTTCAATAAAATTATTTCATATATTATACATTTATGAATATTCTTGATAAAGTTAACTATATCAAACATCGCATGATTATATATTTATATATATCATAAACCGTGAAGAGACCAGGACGTATTAGCAATGATAATTGTTTCAACCGTACGATTACAAATGTGAGGTAAAAAATTATTGGATCTTTCCTCATGCACAATCAAATGGAACTTAAAGCGTTACAGCTGCGGCCATCTTGCTGCCTCGAAACTTAACAGCCTCGTTAAACATTAACGACCATTTGTTAGAAGGCTCGAGCTACCGGAATAGCACGGGGAATACAACGCGGCTTTTGCTTCGCGAATCATTGACGTTGATTCGCAATCTATTTTTCCGCAACCTAACATCCCAATTCGTGTACCCAATAAATGCGATTAATTTATTCACGCGTCTATTATTTAGAAGTGGGGTTTCAGTAGTTAAAAATTTATTACTAAATTTTAAAATAAAAATATTTTTAGCTGAAATTAGCACCGCTTAACAAATAATCGATTCCTGAACCGTTGATCGATTTTCATGGATCTCGCGCTCGTCTATGAAATTAATTATAACTAGTTTCCGCATATTAAAACGCATCTTCCAGGAATCTTTCGCAATGAACCGGAAGATATAAATCTCAACTCTTTCGCCCAGCTTCAAACGGTCACCGCGAGTCGAAGATTTTAAGACTGATTTTCTCGCACGGGACACGCCTCAGCCTCACGTAACACGCGGACAATTCTTTTCCGTTAACGCAGTGTTTACAGGACAGAGTATCGTTACGAGCAATCGGACGTGAACCATCTGTCTGAGACCAGTAAGGAGTGAGAGGTCGATACCAAAAAAAGTATCTCTCCTTGTCTTACATTGCACTCATATTTGTTCGGCACTTCTTTGTATTGGTTTTTAATTGTTCCTATTCTTCTTACAAATTAAATATTGATAAGAAAGTGGCAAAAACGAATAATCGAAAAGACATCGAACAAATATGGGCACAAAACAAAACGATCAAAAAGAGCAAGAAGAGATACTTTTTGATACTGTATTTCTTTGACATTTTTATACATGGTTCTTTAAAATTTATATGTGTATATCAAAGAATTAATTACAAATTTTTCTACTCTATTTATATCTATTCTATTTAAATTCGTTGAAAAACATAAAAAATAATTCCCCGTTAGAGTCTACTTGGAATTATAATATTGGAGAAGAGGAAGTTTTATTATATGTTTTATTAGTACTTAATTTATATTCAAAACTCTTGCGTTTGGAACTTTTTTATATTTAATGTGTAAATCGAAAACTAACATTTATTTTACTATTTATTTTACAAAATCAAATTTAAATTGATTAAATAAATATAAAGTATAATGAGAATATCTTTAAAATGTATCGTGTATATAAAATCTCAATAATAGATGTTTAGAAACAAAAAAAAAAATTGCATTCTATCTTCAAACTTCAAATCAATTTTGATATGTTTTTTTTTAATTATATTATTGTATTGATAAAAAATATATATATAAAAGATCGTGATATTTAAAAAATTATTATAAGAATGCATTTTAAAACAAAATATACCATTACCCTATAGTTTTGGAGAGAGAGATGCGTTAATATTTTCTATTTTACTATACATCGATATTGTACAACGTAAAACGATGAAATGCCTGCAGCCGAAAGAGGAGCAGATGGAAGCTGCTTTGAGCTACAGCCAATGAAACAGCTTCTTTTTCAGTCGATAATGCTGTCTCCTGTAGCTTACATTGTAATCTCGCACATCTCACGTTATCGGTGTGCCAGTAGACTTTAATAGCTTTTCAAATATATCGTACGAGGTCTCTAAGGAAATCAAAATTACTTTATATCCTTATGAAAGATGCCAAAAATCAGATCAAGGAAATAAAAATTATTTAATTATATAAATAACTTACAAATACAAAATATTTTTCTTTTATATCCAGATCTTTTTATGTTTAATATTCCATATAAATTCCAATTTTTTTAAATGTTTATTTTATTTAAATCTTTAAATGCACGATTAAATCGTTGTTCTTTTCGATTAATTAAGTTCTACGATTATCAAATCTATGCATCTTGTGTGTGGAATAATGTAATTTTAGTTTTTTGAGTTGCATTATCAATCTTTGTATTCTAAAATGTTCTAAGTCTTTAATTCTTAGTTTTGGCAGCCATTTTGTATACTAGAAACTCTTCAGAGAGTAGAATTGAATCCGTTGATTCTTGTATATTCGTATCTTTAGATATACTCGAGATTTGATAACTCTCTTCAATGTTTGACTTTTTAAATGGTACAGCTTTCAAAAAATTCTTAACGATCCATTAGAAATCATCGACAGTGATATACACCGCACCCCATAGTTTGAATCCTTAAACGCTTTATGCCAGACTAAATAAAAACACTGTGCACCGAGCTCTCCCTGTCCCGGCAACGACCTGCTCTCGCCGACAGATTTCGTATATTTTCTGAATCAATATTGAATCTTCCATGTGACCTTGGTATAACAGGTAGCACGCTTAGTTGCAACGTATCCTCTCGGGTTCATTTTCTTTTCGCCGCCTTTCGATATCCGGATTTCGCCCCGTTTGCGCTTTTATAACGTATCTCACTTCCGTTGATTAACAACGAGCGACACTCTTTTTTTCCGCCGGTGACATGTAAATGTAATTTGAATAGATTCGCGCGTTTACATAATATAAACCGATGATATTTTCTCAGTACTAGTCGTCTTATCAATAGCTTGATCAAGGTTTTCCGTTTTGTCTCCCTAAACAATTGTACGTTATTTCGCGTGCAATTTGACGAACATTTTTCGCATTTATACTTCCATTTCAAAACTTTATTTTGTAATATAGTTGGAATATAAGTTTTTTATTGTATTATAAAAAATTACAACGATATGATAATCTCATGCTCATGTGCATAATTAGTAAAGTTAATGTAAAATAAAGAGAAGAAGAGAGATAAACGGTGAGAAATTATCTATACTGTCGAATTAACAACCAGTATAATAATAAAGCGTGCCATATCTGGCTTAATTTAATATCAAGTCTTTTTAGGCTTGTAAGAAATGTTGATTGCACAAAAAAAATCTTTTTAAAGTTTTTCTCTTTTCCCCAAGTATAACATGAGATAATTAAGTTTTTAAAATGATATATATATATTAATGATTTTTATAAGACAATTATAAGGAAATGATGCTATCGTGTAATTAGATTGCAAAGAAAATGCGAAGATCTATATCTGTAAATTAGGAGTTGTAACATATATCTTATAAACATATTGTATAATCTGTACTTGTCTTGAAATCACACCATGATAAAAGTATCATAAGATTTTTAGCACTGCACATTTATTTCGAGCACATTGATTTATAGCAGATTGCCATCGTGAAAAACAATTATCTAAGTTTAAAAGATGAACATCACTTTCGCTTGTCAGCAATGTTCTTTATCTTATAGCAACTAATGGTCAGTCCGAAAAAAAAGAAGCGTTCGAAGAAATGTCAGCCATCTGGAAAGATTTTAAACGCGAAAACGAGACGAGAAGTGTCAAGTCGGAAATCATTCGTAGTTTCGAGATCTAATCGATATTTTTTTAATATTATCTCCATTTATATCCCATACTTATGTTCGAATATGAAGCAATAGAAGAAAGATTTTGCAGAAAAGCTCTCAAAACGAATGCAAATGCAAATTTATGTTTCTGCCAAAATTAAGAACTAATAACATTCATTATATTGTATAATATAGTATAACATATAATACGTTATACTATATTTATATAAAATTTATATAATATGTTATACTATAGTTATATAACAATTGATCTTTATTACATTTATATATATTAAACTATATTATTTAATATTTTGTTCCCGATTGTAGCAAGCTTGCAATTCTTGCAGATATAAAATTTTTATCTTGTCTTTTTCTATATGCATTCTATTTATACAATTTTTTTTACAATTCATTAAACAAATTGTTAGCGATAGATTGCAGGAAAATAGCAGCTATGAAATTCGGAGACACGCGCGCGGAAACCGCTTTTAATCGGAAAGAAAAATAATTCTCGAGACGCGTGTGATGATCATTTGTTTTATTGATAACGATACAGGTGCAGCTGTAGAATAACCATAAAATTCATTGTAGCGAAGGTCAGAGTCGGGTCAAAGTCCGATCAAAATTTCAAGAGAAATGCATATGCAGGCCAGGAGAACTTTCGCAAATATTTTTCTCCGACGTTGCACTAAATTTGGCAATTAAAGTCTCGCAATGTGTCAATGACTTCGTTCCTTTATCTCAACCTTGACAAGCGATCTGGTCAACGAACCCCAATCGACAAGTAAATCCATCAAACCAAATGACACGATCGGAAGTTTTGATAAGCGTCTTTCGCATGGAAATAATGATATACTCAAATAATTTCCTCGTTCGAGCAATAACTGTAAAATATTGTCACGACAAAAATATGACACTGTGCAGATTTTGGTCAACTTTGCGAAAGCCTAAGTAAAAATTAGGATGCTAATTACTGTAAATAAAAAAAAAGTCAAATAGTCACTAATTTATTCACTAACAAAGAGCTAGCTTCACTAGCTGTAGCCAATTTTCATCAGCATCTCATATATTTTAGCGTTAGGTTTTATTGGTCCCGACATTAAATCGCTCGCCGATACGTCCCCGAAAATATCGTGGATGATTCTGGCTCGCTCGTAAAATTTCAAAGACGCTTCTATAACCAGCGACAATTCTCAATCGTCAACTTGAGAACATTTTTGTCAAGTGGTTAAAGTACCCGCAGGATGACTCGAATAAGGTAATCACGTCAACAAAAATCATCCTAAAAAACCGTGCTAGAAAAGTGAGGCAATTCTATTAACACACGATAAAATTGGGAACGAATTTCATTAGTTTAAATATTCAATATCACTCACGCATTCCCAAATTCCAATGCATACGGCGGTTTTACTATTTTTTCTATTATTCATAAAATTTATTTCAAAAAATATATTGTTCGGTTTAAAAATTGTAAGGATTATAATAAGTTTTATATTTGGAAACTTTTTGTCATATGTATACGTTATTTAATTTTTGATCTTTATATTATTATATATTCTTTTTTTATAATTTTGTCTTTTTAAAATCTTGAATCTTTAATGTATTTGATTTATTACTTTTTCAAATTTTTACGAATGATGACTAGGTTTCTATTTTTTCTCAGATTCTAGACTTTTTCAATTCTTTGATGTTTGGTCTTTCAGTCTTTGAATCTTTAGTTTATAAACTTAGAAAAACGAGATGCCTCACACATATTACAAACGTGATGTTCAAATATAATACGCAAAATTGTGTAAAAACACATTTTATGATAAAAATATAACTCTTTTTCGAACTTTTAATATCTTTAAATAGATTTCTTTTTAATGTTGCGTGAAAGTTCTGTTAGCATCGGATCGATAATTCAAATCAAATCGAAAGCCGTACGGGACCGGATTGAGAGCCAAAAGAGTTCGCTTCGTTCGCTTTCCACATGCTCGAGGAAGAGGAAGCGCGCCCGTCGTTCGAACTCGCGTTAAGAAGAAGCGAAAAAGCGGCGGAAGGCCGAAGTAACATCAAAGGGAAGCGACAACGGATATGCGTAAACTGTAGGCCGTGCGAATGCCGAAAAACCGACAGAGCGCCGGAGGAGACTAACCGAGGCGCGCGTTCTCAGGAAAGCTCATCAAAGAACCGCGGACGGATAAATGTAACCGGGCCGTTTAGCGCGAATCCCTCGCTAATTTTAATTACCAGCTGATTTACGTCTCGATATGTTCTTTCCTCGCTCGCGCGCGCGGGTCAACGCGTTTTCTTTTTTTTTTTTCTCTCGTTTTCTTTTCTCCCTCCTCGCGACGTTCCGGTTTAACACTCCTTCTTCTTCTGCTTCATTCTTTTCTTCGTTTTCTTCGTAGCACGTGGGCGGAAGATGCGTTAGGAATTCAGCCCCCCTTTCTCTCTTTCCTCTCGTCTCTCCCTTTCTCTCTTTCTGTGTGTTAACACGTTTGTGATTACTCGCGAGGAGAAATGATAAATTCACCGAAGACAAGCGGATATGGATTAGCGTGATTTGTCGTTGCCGGATAGCGAGGGTTTGTCATCTTGACGTCTTGTTACTACTACCTATCGGGGGACTTATTTCTTGCGCCTTACGGTTATTCAGTCCGTCTGGCATTTGATTGTCACTTGCACAGGAATACAGGGGAATTATACATATAGTAATACATTCGCATATATAGAGTATATGTAATGACGCGCGCGTATTTTTTAGTTTCTTTACATATATAAGAAAGAAACCGAAAGATACATAGAGAAATATATTAGAAAGATATTAAATCATGAAAAAATAAGAGATACATACATGTAACGAAATTACTTGATAAAAAGTGAGAGAACGGACGTGTCCATCGCACCATTATCATCTCATGACGAGATGCGAATCTGGAAGATTCTCGCTCGCGATCGATCGATGCGCGAGCACGTTTTGTTTTTCGTTCGCACAGGAAGTGAAAGAGATACGTCCACGCTTTTTTCCGCCCACTGCTCAAGAGTATATCCACCTACCAACCTACCTACCTATCAACCTACCTATCTACCTCACTATCTACCAACCTACCTAGCTACCCAGCAACCTACGTAAGCGTCAGACGCAATATTCAGTTTAGTTTGATGCCACAGTCCGTCACCCCGTGAAGCTGTTTTCACACAAAACAAAGAAACTCATCTCTCGTCGTTGTCATCGTCTTCGTCGATATTTCCTCCTTTCTCGCTCGCTCGCGCGCAGGCGATCCCACCCTTTTCCTTTCCACTTTCCTTCGATCGCAGCTTCGGCTAAGCTCCGCGAGGAAGTACAGGGGTGAGTGCAGGAAGGGTGCTGGCCGGGAGGTGGTGAGAAAGGTCGTTTTCAAGATGGCCACTACCTCGTAATCGGCACACCCGCAAGTGCATTAATCTAATAAGCTTAAACTCTAACAAAGTTCTATTTTACTCTTTAATAGAAAATATATGCTATATTTCTGTGGAATTTTATATATGTGTATGTGTGTGCGTGTGATTATATGAAATACGATAATACTACTATCAACTATGGAGTTATACGAAATTGTATCGATTGCTGGAAAAAAGAGATGATTTCCTGACGCCGACGCGACGCGAGTCGCATCGCTGGCAGACAGCGTGGCACCGAAAGTCTCTGTCTCTCCTTGTTTTTTTCTTCTCGGGCGTGGCAATAAGGAAGTGGACCCGCTGCTTAAGAAAACACAAAGCCGCCAATATCGGGTAGGCCTTACCGAGTGCCTGAGAAAACACCGAAACGTTTTCGGAATCTTGCGGAGGATCCAACACGTTGCTGCCGTTGCCCGAGTTATTCCTATTAATCGCAAAGGAGATTGACGAATCGAAATTATTCTCCGAATATTTAAATATGTAGTAAAATCCATGATTTCATTTTTGAATGAAATATAATCTCTTATTGCAATATAGAATTATTTTCATTATAATTATAATTATTTATCGATTTTGTACAGTATTCTATACGCGCGTGATTCTATACTATGTTATTATTTTTTCTATTTAAAAAAAAAATTAAAATACGGGGAAAATTTTTATGTGAATAGCATGCATTTTTCGTGTCGGGGAAATAAAAGACGTGCCTCTTTTCGTCGTCGTGCCAGACAGCGTGGCACCGGTGGTCAGAAAAATTATACTGACACGTCGGCGATGGGCGGTGACCAACTAATTAACGATTTGACGAAAGCTGGCAACAATTAACACGAAACTTGCTTCCTCTCGATCCTCGAGAACTTCTAAAACAGCCGGAATAAGCGAAGTTTTCGAGAGGATATCCTGCGTTTACGAACGAAAGAGCACGCCCTTATGGTATCAACACATTAAAAGACTACTTTATATTTCTAATCTTGAAATAAAGCTTAATATTTTAAAATACGAAATATTAAACGCATTGTTTAATTTTAATTTTATCGTTCATAATTTAGATAAATTTATGATTTTACCTGATCTTATGCAAACTTTATAAGCCCGTAAAATAAATTCGTATATATCTATATTATCGTATCTGATAAAACGAGTTTTATATGATCGAAGGTCGACTGCATATCAAATAATTCATCGCACGCTATCGATCTTACTCCCATAATATGCGGTACCCGTTATTCCTCGCACTCGTTAATCAGCGGCGACCTGTCTCGAATTAACGACTCGTCGTCGCGCGAATGACGCGCGACGGAAGAGTTTCGACTCGAATATTGTGTATCTTTCGAAGAAAGGCCATAATGGGCCTTAATGGAGCTGACTGTCAGCGTGGGGTTCCTTTTCGTAGCGGTGGCAGTGGTGACTGGACAATGGCCGCTCCGGTAGCCATGCCGTGTGTCTTACCTGTGTGAGTGTATGTGTGTGTGTGTTTATTTATGTGTGTGCATGTCTGTATGCATGGACGTTACTCGACAGAATTCCATATGTTTTTCCACGTATGGCAATGTGATATCGGAAGGTGAATTAAAGAATATTAACTCTTTGTACGTTAATATACATATACATATATATATATATACATGAAATTGATAATAATTATGCATATATCTTGAAATTGTATTGATAACATAGGCACAGGTATTGTTTCAAGAAATTATATATAGCTTTCTTTTTATTAAGTCAATAGATTATATCACATTCATGAGTGTGAAATGCAATAACCTCTGTGCATCGATTTTGCTCGATAGTTATATGACGACCTCGTTAACAAGAAGCTTCGAGTATTCGCGCCTTTCACGTAACGCCTACGCGATTATTATGCTTGAACCAAGAAGCAGCTCGAAGCCATGATCGCGAGCGTTATGACTGCCAATCTCTATATTTTATGAAACCTTTATATTAATAGAACTCTCTCTCCGCGCGTGATAAAAATTGTATTATTTAATTTATTAGAACGAATGCGCACACTCACACATACAAAGACCGAATGAATATATCTCACATATATACTGCAAATCTAAAAAATTAAATTAGTATCATTACATTAAAATTGTTATAATATGCAAAGTAATAGAGAAGGCCGGAACTTTTTCAATCTTCGTATACTGATAAAAGAACTCATCGAGGAAAATTTTATTACGAGAAAAACGAAAAATAAAAATTCGGCTTTTTCTCCTTTTCTTTTTCTTTTCCTGTCTCTATATTTGTTTGAAAAAGCTCGCCTTATTAACAATCTATATAGAACCACCTGGTGGTTGTTGCCTAGTCGATGACACGCTTCCTGCGGTTTTCATTATTGGGGACGCCTTTGTGGATTTCTTTGACATTCGACATTGCAAACGGCTGGTCTATGGCCTGTGGCATATTTCGCTGATCGTTCTTTACGCTTTTCTTCTATTCGCATCCCGCCCGTCGCGTCGCGTCGTCGAAGTCAAGCCATTATTTGAGATTCCGATGTTTTGACACGATAGCACCTCCAACGATAATCCTTTAAACGGTCGTACCGCGGGTGGTCGTCACGAGTCACCTTGTTCCGCAAACCTCCCTTGTAGCACCTCTCTTTAATCCGGATGGGCAATCCGGCACACAGGCGCTTAACGCCATCGGTGCGGCCGGAAACTGCCGGATTAGTATATACTGCAAAAGATTAGGGTTTAGTTGTACCGACGTCGATTAGCGCTAATCCCGATTAACTTGACGTTCTTGCTCGAGCTATAATCTGAAAAAGAAAACAATAATCAGAGTTAAAATTAATTATCACATACCGTCAGAAAGCACAATCAGAGTTCAAAATTCGTATGGAAACGCATACCATTCATCCATCATTTATTTTAGAATTATTTTAGAAAAAGAAAATAAAAACCATATAATTTTTTTCTATAAAATAAGAGCATCTGACATGTCTACTTTTAATAGAATATAAAAATAAAGATTTTTTAATCTCAAAAAGTGCATCTATGTTTAAAAAAAAAGACAATTGAGTACATTATCCTCTTTGGAATAATGTTCTTTCAAAATTTCGACTTTTTGTCCGAATTCGAGGCGCACACAATGCTATCTTTATATAACAAAATGCTCTCGCGAGCACATTCATACAGATATAAACGCGTGTGCATGTTGAAAAACGAGCCAATAACCCGATATCTGAATACAGAACCGTCTGTCAAAGTCGAGATCGTGGAAAGCTACAAAGTATCGGGTTAAAATCGTAAAAGATGCTTTCTAATCTCGAAATCTTCCGAGATTTGTATTGCGCGTAGGACCCACTTCGTTTTATCTTGTATATATATACATATATTGTATATCCCGATCTGTTAGCTTGTATATGTTTATTCATATCATCCATCTGATAACAATATGAGAGTGCAAATCATAAAATTTATTATCCTCTATCTCAATAACTCTAAAGAATTGCATATTTAATAATTAAAAGATTTTTTTAAATTAAGATTATAAAAAATTATAGAGAATTAAATACATCGTTTAAAATTGTTAATCTTCATATTATGTTCATTTATATTCAAAATATTATACAATTTTAAAAGACCTAATTTTATATCATATTTTTAATATACGTTCTTTAAATATATCATTCAGCTCAATCACATATAAGTTGAAAAAATATTTACTAACAGCTTTTTATTATAATGATTAAAAAAGTTCTACGAGGCAGTATCTTATCCATGAATGATCTTAAAAATGTTGAAAAATTGTATATCAATTAAACAAGATACTTACCTCTATCTTGTCACTGAACGAAAAAGCGTGACTGCGGTTTGGAAATTCCGCGACATTGATATTATTTATTTATTGTGACATTTGTCGGCATGGCTTTCATTGTCTCAATCATCGCCAACATAGAAAACGTGTCGGTAAATCTACACGGGCGAAGAGACGATTTATTATCGGTACCCTTAAAGAGAGAGAGAGAGAGAGAGAGAGAGAGAGAGAGAACTCTGACAGAGTCCAAGGACCATGGTGGACACGACCTTTGTCTTTACTTCGCGGCACGGTCCTTATGTCCTTATCTTACGTTACACATGTAACCTCCCGCGTTCCGTCGACCCATTGTTGGCCACATGTGTCTCGTCTCGAGAAGTTTGCTTATATTGGCCCATCTAACACAGCAAAGCTATGCGCCCAGATCCGAGTGTAAACTCAAGCGTCGAATCCGCGATATCACCGTAGATGATTCTATCTAATTGTTGACGACGAATGATTCGAGTGGCCTCTGAGTGCGCTCGATTTCGAAGAGAGAATGGCTTTTCTGAGTTGCAGTTAGCGAATTATAAGATTATTCTGTCAAAAGAGAGAGAGAGAGAGAGAGAGAGAGAGAGAGAGAGAGAGAACTCTGACAGAGTCCAAGGACCATGGTGGACACGACCTTTGTCTTTACTTCGCGGCATCCGTTTCCGGTCCTTATCTTACGTTACACATGTAACCTCCCGCGTTCCGTCGACCCATTGTTGGCCACATGTGTCTCGTCTCGAGAAGTTTGCTTATATTGGCCCATCTAACACAGCAAAGCTATGCGCCCAGATCCGAGTGTAAACTCAAGCGTCGAATCCGCGATATCACCGTAGATGATTCTATCTAATTGTTGACGACGAATGATTCGAGTGGCCTCTGAGTGCGCTCGATTTCGAAGAGAGAATGGCTTTTCTGAGTTGCAGTTAGCGAATTATAAGATTATTCTGTCAGTATGTGCGAATACTAATTAATATAATATAATAAAAATATAAAAATCTCTTTATGCAAAAATATTACAAAATTATAAATTATATATGTATATTAGAATTCTCCAAGCTTACTATTTTTAATTTGTCGTATTTTAAGTTTACTATTTAAAATACAAAAGTATGTGATTCTTGATTTAAAAGTCTATCAGCAATTTCATAAGTTGACATATTGCAGTTATCCAGGATTATTCTCCTTGATTCTCGTTTTGCGCGTGTAAGGGAATTTATACGAGTTTCCGCTTTGCTACGAGCGTAAGCAAGGATGAACGCCGTCCGCTCCGTTGGCCTGGAATCGACGGGATCGCATTGAATCTCGTAGAAATCTCGTTTTTCGTCAGCAGTGACAAGACGATCGAGCAGTGTCTTAGACATCGCGTGCTTTCTTTCAACTGTAGGTACATTATTCGTTTTAATATTAAGTAATATATTAAAATGAGGTCCACAAAAAACAAATATATATCTCTCAATTATTTTTAAATTTAATGGATATTAATTCTAATTAATGATTTATTATATTCAAAGAACAATATATATTTGTATGCTAAGTTTTATGATTTTAACATTAGTTTGCACGATTAACCGTTATTAATAAATGCATCAAGATTTTTTCAAAATATATGCATCTCGTTAAGCATGCGATGTCCGAATTCTTCGTTTCAATTGTGAAGATATGTCTAGTTTTACTCCGGTGAAAAGATAGTGAAAAGTCGAGGCTAAGAGAGGCAGCGACGAGGAAAAGAGAAAGAGCGCGACCACCCCGTGTTGACTTTGGCTCGCAGCCTCCAATTTCGACGGCGACGGCACGGATGGAAATATCGGCCGCTAAAATAAATCGACGACAAAGACCTGCGATCCAACGACACGCTCGCTTGTTGGAATGCTCAATCGACGAGTCCTTTCCTTGCCGAAGATAACAACAATCTTGTCCGACGGATTGTATCCCGAGTGCGTTAAAAGCAGCTCGTTTGCAACTAATATTTCTGTATTAATCTTACACACACTAAAATCTGATCCTCGTTTTTATTAGTTAGAATTTAAAAAAAAATATGGAAAATTTAATATTGTAATAAATTAAATAATTTATGCTATTTTAGAATATAAAAAGATTCTATCTCAAAATTTTATACGTGGGATAATATTGAAAATATTTGTGTTCTCAAGCTCGCGGTTTGAAGAATCAACAATACAATACTAAAAGAATAAGAATGAAGAATTTCCTCTGTCATGACTAATCAGAGGTTAAACATCCATATAGCGTGCCTTGAGAAAAGCTTCCGATATAAATTTCTTCTCGCGCCGAATTCACGCCTGAATGAGTGTCTTCTCAATATTTTTCAACGAGTTGAATAAACCGACAAATCAGTTCAATTCTGTGCATAATACGACAAAATTACACGAAGAGAAATTAAAACGAAGACGAGCCTAACCTCGGTCAAAACGCGAACTATTTGCTACATTATATTTTGAGTATCACACACGTGTATCTCGTCGCTCTCTCATGACAGTCGTGACAGTCTGGCAAAGGGCAAATCGAAAAAATATTACGCAGTTCGCCGGTAGAAGCGACGGATTCGTCACGCTGTTGTATTTTTCTTTTTTTTTCTAAATCAATAAATATTTTTTACACTAATAAATCCGCTCGCTCGTACAATACTACTCTCGATCACGTAAGCCGACGTATTGAATCGCGACGTAAACGTCACATATATATCCGGACTGTGATAGCGGCGAGGAGAGGGACGTATCGTACAGCAGCCACCAGCCGCCAACAGCGGAGCTGTACCGCGGAAAAAAGGACATCGAGGGACTCGCGAGACGTGGGAAAGCTGGCCGTACGAAAGACGAACGAGATGCTCGTGACCATTCACCTGTCAGCTGTCTTCCTCTACGCCGCGTCCCGTCACCAGCGATGCTGCTGCTCCGCTGCCTCTTTTTCTTTTTTTCTCGTGCTTCTCTCCTCTTCCTCACGGTGGCACATCGGCAATGCCATCGGTTGGCTCACGTAGTCGCGGCCAGCCTACCAAAACATCCTCGACGATCCTCCATTTGACTCGCCATTCAGCGCCGGTGAAACAGCTTAATATAATCCTATTTAAGAAGATGGCTATTGTAACCTGTGATGGAACCGATGGAACGTGACCGAAATTATTTACTCGTTTATTAGAATCTGCTGCGATTGCCAGCTCGATCGATGTAGGATTAAAATTCGCATTCGTTGCACGCGACAACGCGAACTCGGCGACTTTGTGGTCGCTTAATCTCAGGATTAACATATGTGTGAGCAGGATATCCTCTAACTTCCAACTACCTTGCGTTAATCAATATATAATAAAATAATCGGGTTAATAAAAAATCACGAATACTTAAAAATTTCTTTTTCTTTTTGTCACGCAATTAAATAATAAATTATTTTATATATTTTATATATTTTTTAATATATACCTTTTTTTAGAATATAAAAAAGTATATAATT
>NW_021849616.1:1237069-1273386 GCF_003651465.1 Formica exsecta | reverse complement strand
TAATTAAAAAAATATATATATATATCTTTGTCCTCTTCGTGTTTGCTATTTCAACCTAAAACGACATACATATATTACGAGTCAAAAATAAAAAGCAATATGTTCTGAGAAATCTGTGCATTTCTTCTCTCTATATAAAACTTGCTTTAAAGAAATATTTAATTCTGTTGCATTTTATGTTTCGTAAACTTAGAGTCAACTTTCTAGAATCATTTTAGATATGAATTACGAAAACACGTCTGTGATAGCTGGTAGCGAAAATACGAGATGAAAATATCGAATAAACAATTCAGCGCAGTGTGCTCGTAAAATGTCTTTAGTGGAATGCCGCGTACGTGAGAGTCCAGTCTTTGAGAGCTCGAGTACCGCGAGGCTACGAGGGCGAAGGTGAGGAAAATCCTGTCAACGGTAAGATACGGCTCCGGAGTACGGAAGAAGAACGGCTTTTTTACGTGACATCACAGACGCCACACTCGCGCCCAATCAGACTTGTCAACGACTTGACCGATGGATCGTCGGATTTTCGACGACGATCCATCGACGTGCCTGGATCATGCTCCCGCATACACGATCGTGTGATCGATCGAGAATCTCCGTGACGATATACTCCTCCTATCGAGCGACTAGTCGTCTCTTGTGCTCGCTTAACTCTTTTGTAGTCCGTACTAAAGCGTAGTCACGTCGGCGATACATTGAACGTAAAATTATCATATTCACTCTTCCATTGTGTGCCGAATTTGATTTGTTGAAGAGATAAAATGTCTTTTTTTAAATTGATGAAAGTTTATAAACCTAAAGATTTAACAATATACAAATAAATTTAAGAACTTCAATATAGAATGATTTCAACGGGTTCTATCAACTTTCATACGCGCGAGTCTAAAATAGAATATAAAGTGCGATAAAAAATTGTAGTATAACGGACCACGTCGCGCAACGGTTGGAGAGGATCCTTCGGCGGCTACGGGCTCGCGTCCGAGACCGTCGATCGTTAACGTCCATCGAGACCCTCCGCGTCTCCTCGTAAGGTCGCATTGTTTACGGGCGACGGGGCCCGTGTCGCTCCTTGGAATGATATCGCATAAATAGCCGTGCGAGTCGCCTTCCACGATGTCCAGTCATCGTCTCTCCGGTTACCGCGGGTCTTCCATTGTTGCGCCCTTCTCGGTGCGCAGGAATCCCGCAGGATGTGTCACTGCCTGTGACGCAGCAACCTGCGCGCAGAGCAGGTCGAAGTAGTGACGATGGCGATGGTGGCGGTGGACGGGCGCGTTTTTATTGTGCGCCTTCGAAAAAATGACCACACGAATTTTTTTCTCTCGGTTCCATTGAGTCTGCCTGGAGGGCTTCGAGAAAGCTTTCTCGCTCGCATGCCCGGAGTGCCAGGCAGACCCTGGGGCCCGCACACCGAACCGGCTTTGCGCGGTTTCATTCATAATACCGGCCGCAGCGCAGGCCCCGGGCCTCGAGTGGAGGACTCGAGCGCGAAGTGGACCGGATGGTATTTCACTTCTTGACAGCCGTCGCTCCTCCTCGTTCGTTCGTTCGAATTACGAGTATACCGAAGGCAGGCATTTTGCTTACTGTATAAATAGTCACCGCGATATATAGATGACCCGCGCGCGCGCGCGCGCGCGCAAGTAGCGCCGACTGCGAGAAAAGGAGGGATAGATCTGATAAAATGGTGCGAGTTGACGTGTTAATATTAACGTTTCTCTGTCGACGTTATAGAATAATAGATCAGTTAATAATGAAACTGAACAGTATAGTGGAATATTACAAAACTTTTTCCATCCTATGGAAAAAATGAAAACCTTGTGATCTTTTCCCCTTTCCTTTTTTTTACTCTATTTATATATTGCTATTAATAAGATAATTAGATCATCTCATATATTTGTATTTTTTAATTTATTCTCTGATTTAATTAGAATGCAACACAATTGCATGCATGGAATAAAATAATACGGGTTAATCCTTTTCGTCATAATTACGTGATAAGTATACATATAATTATATAATTCAAAGTTAAATCTCATTCAACCTTATGATGGAGAGATTAATGGTCACAGTAACAAAATGTCAAGTCATAATTTTCGCAAACCTATACCGCAAAATCATTTATCTTCTTTCGTTTAGACAGGAATACTGATAGAATATTACGTTACAATGATAAAAAAATTCATTATTATTCATCGCAAAAGAGGCACTGTAATCTCTTTTTTTTTAAAGAAAAGAGAGAGAGAGAGAAAGAGAAATAAACATTTTTCTAACGGACACTTATTACTTAATCAATTACATAATTGCCATCGGTATTTAATTTAGGCACACATTTATTTTGTAATACTTTATCTCCTCTTTAAAGAAAGAAAAGTGATTTTTCTAAGATTAGGTTGTAAGAAAAATGGCATTATTCTTCGACATTTTTAATACATTTAAGATAAATTGTGCATTATACGATAAAAAATTATGTTCACTATCGTGATATTTTATAATAAATTGTAATCACGCGCCTCGAATTTCGATGACAGATGGTCACGTTGGTAGTATATCCTGAAGAAGTCAGGCTGTCTACCACGAGAACAGGAATTTCGGAACGTGGAATTTCACCTTACCCCGTTAAATATTTGCTTTTTCGCGAGGCACACTCGAAGCGCTTTGACGCCTCACCGCGGCTTCGAGCATGTCACGATGATTTTTCACTTTGGCCACGTGGGTGACTGACTGAGAGCGTCTCGATGACTTTCATCCGCGGCCACGTGGATGATGCGCGCATCCGATCTTTTACGGCGGATCTTGAAATTTATTATTCATACATTTATGTGAGACGATGTAACCTGCGCTACTAATATCGACTTGCGCATGGAAATATGGTTTAGAGAGTTTCACGGATCGCCCTAGGAGAGCTAATTATAACCGAGGTAACTGCGTATATTACATCCGTGAAACAGTTTCGCTTTTGTATCGTAGAAATGGATATATTTAGACTTTCGCAAAGTTAATAATTAACATGTTTTAAAAGATTCGCAGAGAGATAAATCCAAATGATTGAGGGATCGTTAACCAAAATGAATAAGAAATCAAATCCGAAGGAATCAAAGTCCGAAATCGCGAAGCGTAAAATTCGCGTAGATAATTTAGAGAGATTATATCACACATTTGTAACCTAATTTCCGGACTTGTGTCGTTAAATTCGTTACTGCCGGAGTCTCGCTTTTATTTTTATTTCCATTTTGCGAGTTAACTAGTAGACGGCTTGGCACCACGCACGCACGGTGCCATCATCGCGCGAATGTGACACGCCCGAGTATTATTCTTCCGGTCGACTCATCGATCGTTGGTCCATTTTATACGCTGATTTATCGTTGATTTATTGCCTGTTTGCACTCGCACTGCTCAGCGAACTGCAGAAATGCGACGAACGACCGATTTACGATCGATGATCGGAGGCATTGCTACGACGCGACGGTTTGTTAGTCGTTAAAAAATAAACAAAGAAGAGAGAATCGATGTAAATCTGAGAAAGAGAAAATATCTCTCTCAGCATTTTAAAAATGATTAATATAATATACTTTCAGGAATTAATCATTTTTCCTTAAACAATAATTCGTTGAATGAATATTATTATACATATGTTATTTTATTTGATTCTTGTTTCTCTTAATTAAAAATATTATGTCAGAACATTGATTTTATTTGTTAAAAAGTTTAATATTTATATATTAAAAAAATATATCTATCAAAAATATAAAATAAGATCATATATGCTAACACAATCCGCGTGCAGCAAATATCATCAATAGTTTAATTAAAATCGTATTACAAAATGTTAAAATGTAATTCATTCACTTTTCCTCGATCCTACGACACCCTATATAACAAAGTTATTTGCCATCGCGAGGGTCGAAAGGGTTAATTGCTCTACAAGGTTTGGCTTCGGGCTTAGCGGTGGGTGTTCTTACGGCTTTTCGAGTAGAGCGGTAGAGTGTCGGATGGTTTTGCTATCAAACGGCTGAACGCCTCCCAAGACGAATGTCCCGCGTCACCCTTGATTTTTCGTCTCTTCGTCGACGACGTGCCTTCTCTCCCCATCTCCTTCCTCCGCTCCCGTAGAAACACGCAGCTTTCATGCCCCATTACCGCCGCTTTGAAACACGCCACGGTAGACCAATGAGCTTTTTTATTGCTCTATTATTGGCAGCGCGGTTCACCGAGCCTGCTCGGCGAGCCTCGCAAAAGGTACCTCGGCGATTTCACAAAAAGCCGCCGACTGTTCTTTTAGCGTTGCCGCTAACTCGGCCGGCTGCAACCAAGTAGCTTCCTTCAAGAAGTTATCTCTCAATTTGAAGGCTCCTCGCTAAGTTTTCTCGAGTCTCTCGTTAATGTCGCCTTTTTGCTTTTAAAGAATATTGACTGCAACTTGAATTTACAGAAACTCAGGGAATTAAATGAGAGATATAATTATTTGCAAAATTTATTTTGATATTACTATTGCTTGATAAGGTATTAATATTTTTTTCTTTTTTATAATAAAGCACGATTGCGAAAAAAAGGGACTAATCAATCACATGTCTGATTGATTGAAATGCAATCTAGAATATTCTTGTATTCATGGAAATCGCAATATCATAATCCTCAGAGAGAGAAGCTTACGATCGTGGATTACGAATGTTTGACACTTTATTTATTGACCCGCCAACTAACTTTTCCAGAGAAGATCCACGATTAGATCAGTCTGTAGCGGTCTAACGTAAGTCAATCCTCTTAATCTCAAATTGCAACATATAAGCGTGAGTTAATTGAAATAAATATAATAATAAAGCATACATGTGCAAATAATAATAAATTAAAAGATAATATAAATTCATAAAAATGGCTTCTTATCACAAGATATTCAATGATTTTGTACTAAATAATCATATTAATAGTATTCTACTTCACAACAGTAGGTGTCATTACTAGAATAGTAAGTCAAAATTGCATCCATAGAATGAAATGGCAACAGGTAAGATATTAAATTTATCGTAATGATCTATAATACAAGTCTGTCCAGAGCGTTGCTTTACCGAACGTAATTTTCTGCTGGGAACAGTTGACGCATCTGTCATAAATGCGTTCCTAATATACTACTGCAACGTCCATCACAAGCGACAGGCTAAATCAACATGGCTTACTGTCATCATTAACAAGACATTATCGTATCTTCTAAATCGGAAAATGCTAGTACAGCCTCCCGAACGCTCTTCAAGTACAATAAAATAGACAACATAATTACTGCATTTTTTAGAAGATATACGTTATACGAAGATTGCCATTATTAATTCTTCTCTAATTACTACAAGATTTCTTCTTGTCGTATAGTATAACAGATACGTAAATATGTTGCGTACCTTTTTTTCGAACATTAAATAATACGAAATTCTAAACGAAATTATCAAAATAAAATTGAATATTAATTATATCATGATTATATCGCCAGAAATTTTATTCCATTGCTTATTGCGACGTGAGATTTTTATTAACTGTCAAAAATAACTCGTTACTTAATTGTTTGATTAAAATTCGATTAAAGAGAGAAAAGAGTAATATTGGTATTAAGGCATATTAGGATATTTAAACAAAAAAATTTGCGAGGATGCTTTTTAGGCGCTTAATAGAATTGCTTAACAAAAGTTATTTCATATCAAGGATTTCTATCGTATTCATTGGACGATATTAGTTTGTGTGTATGAATGCTAAGGATGAAAGGGATGGACGTTATAAAGAGAACGAAGGTTTTTATATCGCCCCGAAGCTTCCTACGCTTCTTTCGGGCTCAAAGTGTACACGTCGGATAAGAGAGAGGAATTACTTTTTATTCTACCTCCACGTTCTACGCGTATATTTAACTTAGCATTCCTACTTCAACACCTCCTGCGCATTATGTACATCGAGGATGTCTGGCACCTTGCTGATCTTTCACATTTCATACAAGGTATTACACTTTTAAAATATACGCAGTAACGTATGTGTAACATAAATTTAAGTATAACAAAATATATTTCAGCTGATATTTTAACTCATAATAATATATTCTTGTGAGGGTCGAAAAATTTCTACATAATTCTTTCTTTCTAAAAAAAAAAAATTTTTCCATTATTGCATACTATTATACTCAAAATTAGGCAAGATTTACAATGAGTTAGATTATTACTTCTAACGCAATAAATAACTAATATTAGATATCATATATGCAAGAGACAAGGAAAGAGGGAGAAAGAGAGTTGTGTCCAATATCTTACGTATTGCGTGCGCCTACATAGTACTACCGGCTCGCAAAGTGTCAAAGATTCCACACGCTGCAGATATACTTACTGTTACGTACTGAGAATATTCTGTCAATCGTCGGCGGAGCTCGTTAGCAGCATCCGTCAGAGTCGCGGACACGTCTCGGCGCCTTGGCTTCTCGAAATAATCGCATAGAGCAGACCTCGTTTTTTTTTTCGCTTCTCTCTCTCTTCCATGACACAGGTAGAGAAGTGAAGCATTCTACGTACCTTTAATTATCGCTCTATTATGTTTAATATTTTTGGCGGTAATTACTTTATTGTCTTTGAAATTCATATTATTGAATGGTAATGGAACGTTGCACAATATATAGAAAAAGGTTTTTATAAAAAAATTAAAAATAAACTATTATTTAAAAATCCCGGAGAGAAATGCTAATCGATTTCAAGATCTCTCATCTAGTATTATCGAAAGATCAATAAAATTGTTTTGAAGGAAGCTGGATCTTTGTTTATTCATCAGTTTCGCTAATTAATTATTTTAAAAATACAAGGAAAGTTTTAGCATTCTGAAACAATATGTTTACATTAACATTATATTACATGTATTATTATAGAAAGCGTATGTAACAGCTTAGATCGGGTTGCAAAATTTTCATTTTAACAACGAATAATATACAATGTATGTTTTAACTACAACATAATAATTATACTATTATTTATAATTGTAATAATGTATATATCTTTATATATATATATGCAATTAAATAATACTACGATATACACACATGTGCGCGTACATATATTTTAAATTTAACAATTTCATAGTGATTAAAGATACGACATTATATAACGCGTTACGCAACAAACGATCGCTGCAACTTGTCATTCGAGCGAACAAAAAAAAAAAACAATTCACTGTATTCTGAAGGGTGTTGCGATTTTACTTCCGTGCATGGATCTGCATGCGAAGTACCAAATACGCGGAACGAGTCATTCGGGTAAAATGCGTGAATAAATAAGTAAGATCTGTACGGGACGAGATCGCGATCACCGCCGGTAGTTGGTTCGTCCGTCCGTCCGCGTGGTTTGCAGGTGGTTTTGCGTAAGGACACGGGCGAACCGGCGGCCGACGTTGTTTTCAGAACAAACCGGCGAGCTTATACTCATAACAGGAAAAATATTAAATCACCGTCCGCCGTCGGCCCCCTCGAAGCTCTTCGTCACCCTTTCCGCGCAATGATCGAGCGATCCTTAATCTCGCTAACTCCTTTCCGCCGTTTTCGAACGATCGCGCGCGATTACGCGACGATTAATTACGTAGATTATTATGTGAGTTACTGAAATAACTGACTAGGAATATCATTTTCATACTTTGGCCCCGTAATCTTATTTTTCATATCGAGAAAAGCGAAAAGATGATGGATTTCTGTTTCATCTTTTAATGACGTTAATCGCTTTAGTGGCGTTAATCGATTAATAAATTCGTACAATAATTAATAATTCAATAATATAATAAAAGTGTTTCGTTATAGAATAGTGTGCGCTATATACGTGATATATGTGCGAATAACGAGGAATGATAAAAATAGGAAATGATTCATTCATTCTTACATCTAGTAATTAGACCTAACTATTTCGATTCTCTCTACCATGTGTTAATACTTAATCCGTTATACATGGAACACGCGTGTACTCCCTCAGAGTTTGTTGGACGTCTGCCACTTTTAAATGAATAATGTGATTTATGATGAAATACAAGCCCTCTACGCCAGTAATAATTCACCTTCTTTCCCGCAATGTAATCTCTCGTTCTTAAACATTGTTGGCGGCGACGTTAAAGAATTAATCTTTCTCGTTGTATATTCCTAATCAGCTTTTTCAATAACGCACAGAAAAAAAAAAAAAAAAAAAACGTAAAATGTTGCAAGGCAAATTTCATTTTTACGATATCGTAGCAGCATAGAAGATTCGAAAACATCAGTTCGATACCCCAAAGAAAAATTATTTACCCAATCTCTATTTCGGGCTCGCGGCAAGTAGTAAACAATTCCGCGGATACCGCTCGTTTCTTTTGTTCTCCCTGGTCTCTCTCTCTCTCTCTCTCTCTCTCTCTTTCTATCTCTCTTTCTCTTTTACGTTGCTCCATTCACAGGCGAGTGCATTTGCCGCCACCCGTACAATATGTGTATCGGGCAGGCCCCAAATAGCATTAAGTCATTGCTGTTGCTCGGTCGTGCGCGCTCTATCTCTCCTGCTGTCGCCTGAGATCGTCGATCGCATTGTTGTGCCTACGTACGGCGCCCCCGCGCGTACACGGGGCTACGCGCATCTTATATTCTCATAGGCCCGACCGAGAGATTCAGTAGACCACAAGAACACAATAGCGATCATTGTTTTTAATTCAGTCGGAACGAGGGAGGGTGCTTCCTCCCCCTTCTCCTCGACCCTCTCTCGTCGCATGCCACTTTTAGCCATCGGATAAAGTTTTGCATCGCAACCGCTTCTTTGATCGCTCCACTTTCCATCACGTACAAACAAGAGTTTTAATTCGGACAGTTTTGTTACAAATTGAATCTTTTGAATATTTCTTTTTTTTTTTTTTTGTACGCAAGACAGAGATTTACAATTATTTAATAAAATATTCTTTTGCTATAAAGTGTGTTTTAAAGAGATAGAAAAATCAAATTCAACAGAGGCATGTGTATATGTATTGCACCAGAAATATTGAAATTTTTACGATGAAAAAAATATAAATAGTTACATATATGAATATTTTTCTACAAATTCATATGCAACGTGTTTCTATCTGTTGGCAACGCACATTGGAACTAATAAAGAGAAGATCAGATTTCCGAAAATGATCAACGGGTCGAAGGGAGGAGGAGGCAGAGGGGGAAGGTGAGGGAATGTATTTGTGGATACGTTCACGCTGATTTCACGGTAAATCGAGCGCTTTTAACGACGGGTACGTACTATTACGCAACGCTATTGTGCGCGAATGCCTCCTGCGGTGTCACGGTAGAATGCCGGTTGTCGTGGGGCGTATCTTGCCAAATGGAATTACAACGGGGACCATAATGGCTCAATCGACCCGTCGTTGATGCGGCTTAGCCAAGGAAGAGGACGCCAGCGTACTCGGAACACACGGTAGATCGAGAGAGATCACAGGGACGAAAATATACGCCCTTGTATTCTGTCCATTAAGGCGATACAACACATGGCAAAATAGATTGCACCTATGTCATGTACGAAAGCACATTCTGAGAAAGCGTATAATACGTTTCGTATCTTTTAAGGATATCTCTCGCGCAAACCTTTCCATGGCCTATAATCCGTTCCACGATTTCATGTAATATGGTTAGTCGTTTGGATTGCAATATATCTTTGATAGAAAAGGCTTTCTGATGTGGAAAAATCATTTTTTTTTCCTCGATTATATATAGATCACCCCTTTAGCGAAATAAAATTACTACATTATTTGTTACCAATACATTCGAAACATGATATGAATTTTTGATTATGATTTTTTGATTCACGAGTTTTTTTTTTCTTAGATTTTAAAATTTTAGAGTTTTAGATTTATTTGTGTGTTTTAGATATTTTCTTTCTAGAATATAAAGCTTTCAATTTAGCTTAAAATTTTTAACGCTTCTCGCATTCGTAACATTTTAAATTCGTTTCTCGAACATATCAAAGACACGGAGAGATACGCCGGTATCTCCACAGCGTTTCGAGGAACTTGCGAGCAATAACGACGCCTCGTTAACACGCTGGAGAACACATTGGGGAACCGGGGGAACGAGGAAACGGAGTGTCCCGCGAATACATACTTCGCCCGTAATTCTCGGCCGTCGATTCCGAGAATAAGCGAGCCTCGCTCGGAAATTTAATGGCGTCAGAAATTTCGGGTGTCGGGATTCCGTGGGACGCACGCACGCACGCACGTACGTGTAAACAACAGCCACGGTGTCGGTCGACGCGCAGCACGGGGGTTGAACACCCTAAAATTAGCCCCGCGGGAGCGGGGGACACGACCGCGTGTACGCGACCCGGGGCCCACACCCACACGCGTGGAGAGCGTGAAAAAATGCTTACATTATCATCCGTAATTTCGTAAACACCCGACCGATCTTGGCGGACGACCTGTGACGACGCGCGACGCGTCTGTTGCTGATGGCCGTTGCGGGTGGCCCTCGAGTAATCGACACTCTCTCTTTCACGTTGCTGCTTCCGTTGCTGCACGACTTTCGAGTCCGTTGCGAGTTATAGCGTTGATTCATATTAGATTAGGATAAAGACAAAATATTTTTCCATAAATATAAAAATGTATTTGCCTTTATATATCGTTGCAGATGTAAATAAACACGTTTATATATTTTAGAAGAATGTTTTATCGTGTCGTGTTATGTTGTATAATGTATATCGATGTATATAATCTATATTAGTCAACCGGAGAGAATCTAAATTAAGCTAATTAGGCATCTTGAAGGATAAAATTTATAGTCAAAGAGAAATCCGAAAAGTATAATATCTAATAGAAGAACGAGAAAGAATTAATTAATTTTGAAAAAGTTATTATTATAACATTTCTATAATGATGTTATTAATTACGGCATTTGTCATCTATATGACGGAAGAAATAAAAATTAACAATCATTTTTTTAAAAATAATTACAACATTTCTGAAATGTTTTGACATTTCAACAATATTCATTAATAAAATTATATTAAATCAAAATTACATAAATATATTTTCAATAGAGTATTATATATTACGTATTGAATATATTTATTAATATATAGAATAACTATATCTCTTATATATTATGAATAAAAAACTAAATATAAAACACTAATTGTTTCTTTCGATAAAAGTGATAATACATTATAATATATTAACAGTATTATATATTCTTAATCACACATACATCTTTATCCGCTTTTACATCGAATAATTTATCACTCTAATCTTGATAAATTACGCTTTGAAATTTATCCGAAATAATATGTAAATGAGTGAAAATTGCTCGGATACAAAGCGTCATGTTGTATCACTCGGACATAAAGTATTCACGAGCGTGTTATAATTCGACGTAGCTGAATCGCGCATCGAGTGATCACCGTGTGTTCGCACTGTAGTTAATTAATTGCCTATTTCAAATTCGAATTACGTGTCGCTCTTGCGCCTGTGTCGCGGGACAGCCGCGGGCACGTTGTAGAATGGGATGAACGGGATGTACGAGAAGTGTATTCGACGCTCTGATACCGGCGCGTCTATTCGCCACCGCCATGGATAGATGTGTCAATTAAATACGAAATTATCGGGTAAAACGGCTTGGATAGTTGGCTCATAAACAACGCGCGCCCCATTTAGCATTTAATGTCATAATAACGTTCGCATTTTCGAGCCTCCATTGTTTGACCGGTGTTTACTTTATTTTGCATTAAAGCGCGCGATTAAGCAGCCGTCCATATCAGTCGCGTCTCCCTCGAATATATCTATCCGAATATCCGCGATATTAATTCGGTATCTCTTGGACAGCGCGTCGTTTTCTCTTCCGAGGTGTGTCTCCGTTTAACAAAAACTCTTCAACGAAAACACGTCGCCGCGAGGCGTTCCCTATTTTTCTTTCCGCGTACTCTCGATTATATTTCCCCCCCGCTATTTCCCGCGTTGCTGTTGCAACGAACGATACACACGTTGCACGGATGTGCAACTCGCGATTACGTGATGCGGCAAGAAACTTGTGCACGACAACGTCCGGAAAAATAAGCGATGAATTAGTAGAACAAACACAAGAGCCGTTGTTTTTACCCTTCCGTGCGCATATCCGGCTTTGCAAAAGGAGTCGACAAAGACAAGACATAACCGTCGATGGAAATAGAATCGATACATTTTATAATATAATAATATAGTATACACAACACAAGGATATTTTTATATTATCATATATACCTGTTAGAGGGGATTTCGAATAATAATTCGCGGAGATTTATTTGTTAAACAATAATAAAAAGAAATCCGCTACATAAACGCAAATGTTAAATTAACTTGATACGAATACACATGTCGATAGTTCACGATTGCCTTTACTGAGGGAGAGAGAATGCATCATAATTTCACGAATTAATAAAAGAATTCTAAAATCACAAATTAAAATATCTTTGTATCATATAATCATGATAATTTTATACGGACAAATTTACTAATACGATCATCAATTCTCAATTTGAGGCTCCTAGTGCTTATTGTTTTGTACGCTTTTTTTTTTGCGTCAGTCCACTCTGGATGCTGAATTCGCCCATTCTTTCTTCCGCGCTCTCCTCCCCCCTTCTCCCGTATATAATAGTTCTCTCCGGTTCTATCAATTTTTATCTGAGAGACTGTATGTGCGTCGGTTGATTTTTCCTGTGTACCGGCACGCGAATCAATTTCCATTGGTCCATCGCTTTCCAGGGCTCATCTCTGTCACCCTCCGGTCTACATCCCTCGTCCGTTTCCTCTTTTTTTCTCTCTTTTTCCCTTCCTCGCACTTTTTTTCTGTACCTTCCTCTCTTTTCTTCCGTGTCCGTTTGTCTCTCTCTCTCTCTCTCTCTCTCTTCCTCTATTTCCACCATCGTTCTTTCTCGCCGTTGATTTCTGCGAAAGGGATGGAGGCGGAGTGAAAAGGACGCGGATCGGCGCTGTACGTACGCTGTATGTATCGTGGTTAGGTCACGGCTCTCTCTACCAGCGCGTGCGATTCCGTGTTTCGCCGCGGGTCCCTGGGAAACCGCGCACCTGCCATCCTTCCGCTGAAACGGGCAGACGACGGCGGAGCAACGCAGAGTTTCGCCTCTCTCCCTCTGCTGCGCTTCGCCCTTTACCCGCCAGCAACCATGCGCGGGCTTCTTCATCTCGCCGCCTCTTTCTCTTCTCTAACGATACCGTTCTCCCGGTTCTACGCTCCCTGCTCTGGTATTAATTAATTACGACATAACGAAATACATCTGTTAAATTCCGAATTACGAGCTGATACGATGAGCCTGAAGCTATATTAGTTTTTTTTTACCAATCGTTACATATGGTCCATTTTTAAAATCGAAAGATTCGATATACCTTTTATTTATATTGAAATAGAGTATCTGAGGTTGATTAATACATATTTATTGCGATATATACGAAATCGATTGTGAAGACGATCACTTCTTACATATATTATAAGAGCATTTTAGTTTCTTAAATTTTGCGATTTTAAATGCTTATAAAATTTTGCATCTTTCGGTTTTATAAATGGATATATAAAAATATTTAAGCGATTTCACAACGAGTTTTGTAATCCTTTGCGAATATTCACTTCTTCTTACTTTCAGCACGTCTGAATCCTTAATGCTTTCTTTTTTAACTTTAGGTGGTCTTAATCTATATTCTTGGGTTTTCGTATTTTCTGTGAATTTTCGGGCTGTTTCGTTCTTTGGTGTACTTAAAATCCCCACGTTTCTCTTTTCAAATTACTTTTCTTCGAATTTCTCACATTCTTTTGAATATTCAAAATCTATCTGCTTTAGATATTTTGCGCTCTTGCAAATTTCTTAGATTTGATTTCAACACTCACATTTTTTTGGTTTGTACTATACGCTAGAATGATCTATCCAAATATATGTTATTCTTATATAACGTATCTTACTACAGTCATGGAGACTGGATATGAATCTATCCATACTAACGTTATTCTCTCGAGATAAAACTAATCGAGCGATCGCTGCTGGACTTTCCCACATATAGCGTGGCTTTAGTTTACGATCTCGCGTAAGAAGGGAGCACCGCGAGCAAGAAGAGCGAAAAGAAAAAAAGACATCGGCGTTTCCACACGCGAACGCATAAGACAAAGAGGGGAAACGCGCGAGCACATATCCGCGCTGCCTCACCGCCCTACGTCAGTTTCGTAGAGCAAAATGTTTGTTTAAGTAAGGCCCGGAGCCAAACTCTTTTTACTTGCCTTTTCCTCGCTCGAAATTGATGATTGCACGCACCGCTAATATGGCCACAACGGTTACGCGCAAGGCGGAGGGCGAGGAGAAAAAAAGGAAAGGAAGAAAAAGACGCGATGACGCGCGCTAGGCAGAAACATGCTACGGAGGAAATTTTGTAATCCCGAAATAATCGCCGAAAGACCGTCGCGAATCGACTTTCTCGAATTTAATTCGAATTCTGAAATTTCGCCTTAACTCGAGACGCGAAAATCTTTTGTTGCGAGCAAACATTTTCATTCCACTCTTTTAGATCATTTTTTAATAACGAAAGAAAGAATGTTTTATAAATCGACTCAATGTATATAAGTCGATGTAAATAAAATATTTTGAGACATTATATCATCTCACAAATGCAATTAAAAAGTGACTCTGAGAACATTCCAAGCGATTCTCTTTCGTGCGTGTTTACGATGCACGTGGTAAGTCAACCTTAACGCTCAAACATTTTTTGTCAAAAGAATGTTTTCCTGTCAGACCATATCCTTTTTCACTAATGTCATGTGTTTTAAATTTTAATCCTTTGGCACTTGAAATATTAAGATGCTTTTATCACAATTCCGAAAAAATTGCGGCTGTCATTATAGCTGCTTAATACTTTTAATGTCACAGCACTTTGATCATTTTTCATGATTTTATTGAGCGTGATACTTTCTTTAAATACTTAATAAAAGTCACAATATATATTTTTTATTATATGTTAAATATTAAACTTTATTCTATTTCACTATTACAATATTTAATTCGTCAACCAAAAAATTATATGACGCGAGCAACCTCGAATGGATATCGTAAAATGTTTACCGTAGAGATAAAGAACAAGAGGGGCTGCTGCATTGACTTTTTCACCCTCGAATCGCGGTTCTTAACATCGCGGTACCTCGCTCGGATGGTTGAATTTGTGTGTTTGCGTGGATTATTGAAAAGTCAATAATGGCGCGAACATTTACGCACAGTGCAAATAGCTCTTTCGACATACTTGGTTTTCACTCACTGACATTAATTTACATGATCGATGCGTAAATGTAGCAAACACATACAATAAATATCAGCATTTTTAAATATTTATTTATCTCTTCTATACGATTGGAAATAAAAAGAAAAAATATATAGATATAAATCACGTACGAAATAATTGTGAAAAAATAATTAATTATATTTCAGTCTTCAAAGAGGCAAAGAAAAACTAACATGAAATGTGAAATTTACAAAGCAAATATACAATGACTCATAAAAGTATTTAAACATTCGTATCTATAAATTGAATAAAATTGCTTAAATATTTGAAATATATGTAACATCTAATCTTTGTAATATTAATTAAATAATATACAATGACTCATTAAAGTATTTATAAGCCAATGTATATTAAATTAGATGTTAATTATTAAACTATAATACATTACTGCAATAACATTTTCCACGTCATTATATAGTCGAACGAATACTCATAAGTTCTGCAAAAACAGCCATGGACTGGTCGATTTAAAATCACGTTTTGCAAAAGGCTCGACGTCGTCTTCCGCCCCAGGCCGGACTTAACCCCATCTGTCGAAACACGTGCTCCGAATAAAGCGAGGGGTTTAAGAACAAGGGTTTCGAACGAACCCGTCAATCTATTGGTTCGCTGAAAGATAGAGTGTCTATATTAACCTACACGCTGTCACCGTCAGAGTCCCAAAATCCTTCTCGAACAAGCGTTAATCCATTTTGTTACTTTTGCTTAAGGATATGCAAAATCTTATCCCGTTCACCGGAAGTATTCAGTTCTTTTTAAGTTTTCGAAATCGCATTTTATATATGCTTAGGCAGGCATCAAATTTTTAAACTAGAAAAATCCTAAATCTTAGAATCCTACAGCTGTTCTTGGAATGTGTATATGATTGTTGTACTATGTCTACTATCTGCAATCTTGATGACGAATCTTTCGATAATTTGACACATTTTAATATTTAAGTTTTCATATTTTCAAATTTTCGTTTGACAGTATTCGTTTTTTTTTTAATTTTCCACAATTACACGGTTCTCTCTAAAATTCTAAAAACTTTATGAACTTTAATCATCGCTCAATATCATTTTAACCGTCGAGGATTGAATATAATTTTTTTATAACAGCGCTTTTTTATATGCCCTTTTTTCCAACTACCATCTCCAGTTTCGATAAAATAAGCGGCATGGATATTTCGGTGCACTACCTTTCAATATCGTCAGCCACAATACGCTTTCGCTGTCGACGGAATAACGATTCTTGGATCGCTACTAAAATTAATGGTTGGTTGATGCAAATCGGGAACATGCGGGTGTCAAAAGCAGGCGGATGTGCTACGTGTTATCTTCCGCGCGTTACGAGACGCGACATTAATCTATCGAGTATTCCACGAAATTCGCAGCAAACTCTGTCATTTCATCGCCAACAACTTTGCTTGGGTTTTACGCGGAAATGTCTACTACTCATTTGTCATGAAAAATGTAGAATTAATGTAAGAAATTAATTATGTAGAATTATTTTGGCACATATCTAGTAATGCCATGCAGATAAATGATATTTCTTAAAAACATGAAAATAAATTTGCAGAAAAGATTTTATAAATATATTATAGAGAGAAAAGCTTTACCGTTATATGAATAAATTACATTTTCTTGGAACAAATGGCATTCTACATGTTGCACTAGTTTTGTTCTGTTCTTCATGTTGTCGTGCATTTTATGTATTTGTAACAATTTGGCTTTCGTCAGTATATAGAGACATTAATTTTGCTCTTTCTTTTAATATTTTCTTCTAATTCCCAAAACGTGAGTTTAAATTGTGTCAAATAACAAATATAAATATAAAACGATAAACGCCCAATGCTCTCGAACAAAGTTGCAACGATGGTCGCAACAATTAAATGTCGAGTTATTTTTACGCATACTTAGCTTATTTTGACAGCGCGGTCATCAATATTTCCGCCGGTATAGTTTCATCAATAAGTACAAATATAAAAACATATTTCGCGTATAAACGATGTTATGCGACAGCAAGCAATAAACATTCAGCGTTTTCACTAATAATACTTTTGCAAGTGCATGCCTCGTAAACAAAACGATGCACATGATGCAAGCAGCTTTCATGACGGGTTTTGAAAGAGAGACAAAACATTATTCGAGATTTTTGCGTTTATTTCGTAAGTGTGTTCGCATGACGTACTCATCCCTACGTGTACTGGTACGTATAATAATATAATAATAATGTTAATATCAATAGACGCGCGCGCGCGTTTTGCATATATATATGTATATGTATGTATAGATCTGTCTATTTATACATATATAATGTCTCATTCTATATATACAATCTATTTCTATCTATATGTATGTATATTCGATGCTCATAATAATGTACACGCAGAAATCTGACCGCCTATATAATTATCGATCAATTCGAGCATTAAACGCTAATTATTATTCACATGATTCGTATTTAATGTACGCGCGATTAATAAATATATATATATGTATATATATGTATATATATTATCTCAGCTCTTTTTCGTCGAATACCGCACGAATTTCCGGCACCAAGAAAGGTCATCACATGATTAAATGCACAAGAACGAGGTGCAATCTCTTGCGAAGAAAGTACAATATTCCACTAATCGCTAAAGCTATTATTTTTTTTTACAATTTTTTTCATTGCCTCCATTGTCGTGTTCAAAATTTGAATACTCCTCCAGAGGCAAAGACTAAAGCTGAATAAATTTTCATCATCGACATCGAAAACATAAGATCACACGATTAGTTTTTTTCAGTATACTATATACATTATTATATAACTTTGCTATTTCTTGCATCCCGCACGCTACCTGAACGCTTCCAATCGTGACGATTATCGTTTCCCAATTTCTCGATTAAAATATATCGCGTCGCCGTAAATTTTAATCTATATTTAAATATAGAACAACACACACGAATGTGTTTCGTTATAAAACAATTTTAAATAAATTTTCTTGTTTGCTACAAAAGACGATTGTAAGAGAATCATATCGCTATTAAATGTTATTTTATGACAGGGACATGAATTCTCTCGGAGCTCCCGTTATTCCAAGATATTAAAATATTAGATCATCTCTACTTACGATAAAATAATCTAGCGATATATCTGGCCGTTTGTTTCACGAGCTGCTTGTAACTCGCTCATGTATCCGACATGGCGTCGCATTAAATGCGAAAATTCTGGGATCACTCGTTGCGGAATAATCACGGCTAAAAAAGCGGACATTTCGGGATCGGGAAATACTCGATACAAAACGCGTCGCGCAAAGCAAACAATGACTTTTTTAACCCGTTCCAAGGATATCCCGGCGGAAAGAACAAAAAAAAAAAAAAAAACGTGAGCAAATCATGCAGTCATATTTTCGAAATATCGGGATAGTGCTCGACGTAATGCGAATTCCGTGAAAAATCGCACACTCGACAAAAAATCCGAACCGCACGGTCCAGGCCGATGACTTTGATTCGTCCTTATCGCTATACCTATCGGAAGCAGACAATTGGCAAACAGAGACGCGCCGAGCGATATTTCCATGCGCTTCGCGCGATTTACGGCGGTTTGCACAGATGTGCGCGAAAACAGCGATGGCCGAAAAAATTCGTCAGATAGGTAGGTCAGTGACGGGTTTCGCGATGTTTACGCAGGTGAGAACGATTAAGTTGAAATTCGCGGTTGATTTCCTCTTCCCGGGCATTCACTCGCGTCTCATTCATTAAATCAAGCGAACCTACTGAGTGAAATAAGGAAAATCGACTCATACGACTATCGAATTTACGATGCTGTTGATTAAAAACGACGAATCATATCTCAGTGTGTTAAAAGGGAAGAGGAAATTCACCAATTAAAATTTATGGTCCTTTTTATATACATCTTTTATATGTATTTTTTATATATTATTCTGGGAGCTATGGATTTTAATCACTCAGGTTTTTAGATACAGAGTTCTTTGAATCGGGATATTATCAAATTTTCCGGGAAATTGTGTACCAAAGATCTTTTTCTAGTCTCGTTATACTTTCGAAAAAATATTTCAATTTTCTAATAATAAGCTTATATTATAAAAAGACAACTATTTAATTAACGTTTTGAATTAATTGAAGATTGTTGGAATATTACAACGATATAAAAAAATGAGAAAAGCAATATTGTGGATTCTTGTATCTTTCTACCAAGAAAACTCGATAAAAGTTTTAGCTTAACCGCTACTCGTCACATAATTATCCTCAACGATTCGTTACGCTAATCGTCGCATTAGCTAATTGCCTACATATTACCGACGATTTTCCGCGATACGAAGATACGATTCGATACGGGCAGGAAACTAGGGTTACGTAATTTTTTTACCAGATTTCTCTCCGATACTTTTTCTAGTTCCATTCCTTGGCGAGTTCGTCTGTCGAGGGGATCCATTCTTGTTTCACGTAAACCAAACCCGGATCGTAATGATCGCCATGGTGTTCTTCAAGGTCCCGTTGATGGGACCTTGAATTCCGATATTCTCAGTACTTATGCAACGTTATCGGTAGATTGCCGCTAGTGTTAACAGCGTTACAGTCTTGATAATATCTGTGGTACAGCGGAGGAGACGGTGCCGCGCCCGTCGAAAGCGGTGTCGGCGGGCTGGACCTGCAGCAGATTAAATTACATTTTGAAGGTTCGCGATTTCAGTTAGTCTTATCTTATAATTATTATTATCTACAATTTATTTAAAAAATTGATATTTTATCAACAAATATATATTGTGGTTATTAGTTTAAATAATCCATCTATCTATTAATTTTTATCAACAACTGTGACACACAAACCGTGAAAAGTTATTTATGTAAGAAATTGTTTCATCTGTGAATCCTAGATTTATGTGAGAGGCACCATAAATTAATAATAATACAATCGATATACTTCTAAAACGCGAAATTTTCTCAAGCAAAAAATTTCGTATGCAAAAAAATTAGGTAACACATAATCTCTATGTTAATTTTTAACTTGATAAAATATGCAATGTTATAAAAGTGTCATATTTTAATAAAATTATATTAATTTTGATTTTCATGTATGAATTATTAAATATTGGAAGATTGAAAGTTTGTTATATGAAACTGTGTATTTATGTGAGTAACTAGTAGTAAATATAAATGTTTAAACTATATGAAAATGTAATTTCTCTCTTTTAAGTAAAGTGATGCAATGTGCGGCTTGTCAAACTTTCATACAAAAGTCACTACCACCGCGTATGTACCAAACTTTCGCCACGATTTATTTACGACGGAGAAATTGCTCATAAGAGAAAGTATACTCCTTGCAAAGTTGCACTTATGCATCTGAATAAATCATATTATCATTTCAATTAATTATAAGGTCAATCTCTTATAATGCCGTTTGTAGTAGTAAAAGGAGAACTTTATATTATATAATATATTCTAATTATTTTCAAGAAGAAGAGAGATAATATTATAATATAATTATAGTAAATTAATAAGCATATATAATATGATAAATAAATATATAATTAATATATTAAATTTTTTGAAAAAATATCTGACAATGTGCTATGTGCGTGTGTGTGTGTGTGTGTGTATGGAAAAAGATGTAACAATTTATATATTTTTATATCTACATTTATATAAACAATATATTTTTTCTTTTTTTTTTTTTATTGACGAGGAGAAACTTACCGGATTTTAATTTTTAATATTTGATACTTTTAGTTTACAACATGCTTTGCCATTTTAAGATAAATTTTAATTAATATCAATATATAACCATATTGTATCAATATATTTAGTAAGTTCAAATTGGAAATGTATATTGAATTTAATGTACGATATTACTTGATATTTTATAAAAAAACAACCTTTATAATCATTCATTAAATGATGTATATTATATCATATCAGAAACTAATGTACATTATTTGATAATCTTTATAAAAGACAGACTTTGCATTTTATCAAACGACCATAACTTTCATAGAATGGCAAACAACCTGAACCGTTCAAAGAGCTTAATCTATCATCTATCTTACCTATAAAGCTGACAGCTCGGGGACTGGGTGTCCTGGTAGATCGCTGCGTCGGGACTCGCGGCGTCCTGATACCACTGCGAGTGTCCTACGGCGTTGGTCGCGTGGTTCCTCGCCGAGTTGTACTCGGCGTGGTCCATGATGGCATATCCGGCGGCCGCCGGCGCGCAGTACGGCGTGTACATTGTGCCGGGTGGCGAGGCGTTGCCCCGGGAAACCGTGCTGGTATGTCCGTAGCCGGTGGTGGCCATCATCGCCGCTACCGCGGCGGTCGTGGTGGTTGTGGTGGTGCATGCGGATGACAGGTCTCTGCTGCCGGTACCCATGGACTCCCTGCTGCTCATGATGGAATGAGGATGCTGAAGACTATGCGGATGGTGCGAGTGATGCTGATTGTCGCGCGCCATCAGACCGCCGCTGTTCTCCCGCGTGGTCATCAGAGCGTCTACGCTAAAGCTGGTCGGGTCTAGGCCGGCCATGGAGACATCCTGAATCGACTCCTGGTGCACTTGATGTGCCGGGTGCACCTGATGACCTAAGGCTGTCTGGATGACGCTCTGCCCAGGCGCCGCAACGGCCGTCGTCGTCTTGGTATCCTGTATCGGGCTGTGCAAGCCGTACTTGCTCGCCTGGACTGCCGCCGCCATGCAATGAGTGCCAGCGTTATGATCGTTTACCGGTTCCCGCTTAGGCTTGCACAGGCTAGTGGTGCTGTTCTCCAGAGCGCCGAGCTTCTTCGCTGGCGTGTCCGGTGGCGGCAACGCAACCTGGCTGCCGCCGGATTTGGCATCCTCCTGCACCCGTTTCTCCGGCACTAGACCCTGCCGCTTGAGCGCTTCCTCTTTTTCCTTAAGCGCGTCCTTCTTCTTGAAGCGTCTGCGACGTCTCAAGTAAGAGCCGTTGTCGAACATGTTGTAGCTATCGGGATCGAGGGACCAATAGCTTCCCTTGCCCGGTTTCTTGTCATCGCGCGGCACCTTGATGAAGCATTCGTTTAAGCTGAGATTGTGCCGTATGGAATTTTGCCAGCCCTGCTTATTCTCGCGATAATACGGAAATCGTTCCATGATAAACTGATAGATGCCGTTCAGCGTGATTTTCTTGTCCGGCGCGTTCTGTATGGCCATGGCGATCAGCGCGATGTACGAGTACGGCGGCTTTACCATATCCTTGCCGGCGTGATGGATGTGCTGCTGACCGATACCCGATACCGGATAACCGGCGGCCGTCGCGTAGCCGCCGTAACGATATTGTTCATAGTAACCCGGGGTGGCACCCACCCCCGGATACGACGGCGTACCCATGCCCACCGGCACCGCCGTCGCATGCCGATAGTATGCATTCTGCTCGCCAAAGAGCGTATGCATCTTTGTCTTTTTCCTCCGTACGATCAACGGATAATCGCGAATCGCGGATTACAAGGCCTTGAAAAAAAAAGCCTTTCTTTTTGACTAGGAATTGTTTTCTCTTTACAACGCTCGCTATTTTTTCTTTGCGTCTGTCGAGAGATAATTATACAATACACATATTTTTTGAATAATTGTGAAAAAATATCTCCGAATAGGACGGTTATTATTACTCGTGAATGTTAGATCGTTTCTTCATCGATGAATGTGTTAGTTTATATTAGAGAATGATGCTTGCATTAAAAGTTGCTTATATAATTTTTTTTACTTTATTTCGTTATGTAGATATTGCTTTTCTCCCGTTTTCAATTATTTTTTTTTTACAATCGTAAACTATTATTTGCCGATAGAATTAATTGTTGTTTTTAACTGTAACTTGTCCCTCGGATCTTATTACCTTTCCCTTCGTTCAATGTTATCTTTAATCAATAATCATCTTCCTCTTAACAATCGGATGTTGCATTCGCAAGCGGGAAAATTCACGCACGTATCCGTCACTTTGAACACTTTTGGCACGCGCACTTGTCGTCACTGCATTGCCGTGATCCAAGGGTGTTATTCGAGGCAGATCGATAAATTCCTACGTGCAATCACGCTCAGCTGGTACCCCGAAGAACACCGCGTTCTCGCTCATAGAATCCACGGCGCGCCCCGCACGCGTGCTGCTCCGCAATAGTATTTTGTTGACCGTGTATCCCGGGAATCTTCTCAGACACACGAAAGACGAACGAGTGTATGCGCGAGGTGCCGCGGCAAAGGTAGGAGAGGCGAAGATGCATTCAGTTGATCGGCGCGACTCGGTGCCGCTAACGCGGAGAGACGCACGCTAACCCCGTTAGTACCCCGCGTGTGCACGCCGCGGTATTATGATACACAACAGGCCGGAGTTTACTCAACCCCGAGTAAAAACACACTGGGAGCTCGGCGTCGCGCGCGGTCCGGAGTGCTCAGCGTTGCCCGAGGACGGCTGCGCTGTTCGTGCCGCTTTCAAAAAATCACGAGGTTTCCGCTCGTCGCGCCGCGCTATTGGCCGCACGACCGCACGCGACTCCGCCTGTACCACGGTACCAATCCGAACACGATGCGGAGACCGCTTTGAAGTACGTCCCACGACCTTGCCAATGATCGCGTCCCAGTCGCTCATGCAGTCACGCCCTCGACAAACTCGCGCAGGGCTCGAGGAGGGCTGCGTGTAACCGAACCGCACGCCGCGACGCGGAATTTTTCCGCGGCCCGATCGGCCGTCGGATACTTTTCGCGGATATCAAGCGGAACAACGAGCTCGAGGATTAAGGTGGTGATCTCGGTGGACCTTGCCCGGAGATAGCGGAAACGGCGGCAGCGAGTGATAGTTGCATGCGCGCGGTGTCTTAGCCGGGGATCGAGCAAGTGTCGAGAATGTTTAGGGTGACAGTGACAAGAGAAACGAATGGTCTCAGACGGCCGTGTGATTAAGATTTTACGGCGCACGTCCTAGAAGCTAGTGCTATCAGTATAAACCGGCTTTTTTATCCGTACACCCGGATACTCGATTATCTACCTACCCGTTTCTCAAATTCGTGAATATTCAAAATAATCGTATATTCAGATACTTAAAAATATCCAGATACTCAGATATTGACAGCACTACTAGAAAGAGAATACGCGAGAGAGATCATCGCATTTCAAAGATACTTATCTCTTAATATATTTTAACATTCTTAAGCTGTTTTAGATGTTAGTCATAAGGCGAAATCAAATTAAATTCGGAAAAGGTATTGGCGTTACTCGTGATCGACTGTGAAATATTTTTATCTTTGTTATATGTGTGCCACAGCTTTTTCTCCTGCTTGTAATTTTACGGGAGTGTTCCTCGAATATTTTAAATAGATTAAAATCTCAGATAACCCATATTTTGTTAAAAGATAAATAAAGCTGGAAATCGAACGCTAATTTAGAGGGCTAAATGCGCGCGGAATATCAATGCAGATCGTATCTAAATAATCTCTCAAATCTTTAAGTTAACTAATTCATTTAATTTTATTGATGCATGAGCCAAGTTTGAATACATTGTTGAACACAACATTAAAATCAAATAAGAATTACACGATTGAGAGAGCGATATAATCAATCATTTTCCTTTTTAAAATTTTATTGAGAAAGTATCTTTTTTAGTACGAATAGCATATGTGGATAAACATATAGTAAGAAATGACTTAATTCTAGAGCCTAGGTAAAAAATGTCAATTGTGCCACGTATAGAGCGCATAATCTATTTCCAATGTTAATTTTTTTAAATTTAATTAAATTAATAATACACACTTTTTTTATTTTACAAAAGATTTTATGTCAATTGTGTATGTTCTCTAACTGAATTATCAAATAACTAATTTTTTTTTATAATGCGATCTCTTCAAAAGATTTTATGTCAATTGTGTATGTTCTCTAACTGAATTATCAAATAACTAATTTTTTTTATAATGCGATCTCTTTCGCGGATACCAATTACTTACATGCGTATTCATTTATCTAAATATCTAAAATAATGTTCATTAATGTCACATACGATTTGCAAATTTATGCAACTAAGAAACTCACGAGAAATGTCAAACGATAACGTCATGTGGATAGACGGAAAAGAGGCTGCTCCGCGTTCTTATAGCACGACACTTTCAATTTAGCGTCTGTTTTTCCAAGGGTTCGACTCCCGCCTTGCGAAAACACTCGACAGGACACGTCGCCACCCCTCCTATTCCTCGCTACCGAGTTGCCGCCTCCGAAACCGTTGAATCGCGCTATCCAGGTTCTCAAAATATCTTCGATCATCCCGACGCACCATTTTTCGCCATTTAAATCTAATGCGTACACGCCGCGTGTTATTGAAATCAAGTTCTCTATGAGCTGAGGATAAATTCACGTGACGTTACAAGAAGCAGATTGAACTACTTAACGTGCTTAATTCTCCGTCTTTATTTAAAGCTATGTATAACATTAAGAATATATCAATAGAAAAGAGAAAAAGACACATACAGACACATGGAAATTTACAATTTAAAACAAATGCGACATATGAATTATATGATATGATAGATAGTTAGCTAAAGATAGAAATAATAAACAGAAATATAGAATGAAACAGAGAAAAAAAGGAAAAGAGAGAGAGAGAGACATAAAGAATTCATACTTTATCACAGTTCAATAAGTTACAATCCGTAATTACAATTTGCGAAAAAATATATAGATTATACGACGTTTTTTCGTTCATGCGATCCCTAGTGTATTTTTTCGAGCCGCGCACTGTCAAATTAATCATTGCCCCTACCAGACGATCAGGCGGTTAATTTTCATTTAAATGGAACGACAAGCGAGCGCTGCAGACGGTCTAGCTATCCAGATCCGCGAGCTCTTTCTCTCGCCTCGGGCTAACTGCCGCAAAACCAAGATGCAAAACGCTCTCTGGAAGTTCTGGCGAAAGTTTAATTGTCTTTTGCTTGCGTTCTATCGAGGTTCCTCGCTCTCCGCATCACCGAAACGATGTTTCTATACTGCAATCTATAATCTTTCCAATGAGTAAAAAAAGTTCACTGTCTCTCTCTCTCTCTCTCTCATAATATGTATTCAAAATATAATTGCGATGTATACTATAATATGCGACTACATTCTATGTTTTTTTCGCGTAATATTTTACTAGAAATTTCTTCATTTTCTCGACATTCTGCGCTAACGAGATATGTGACTTTGATAAAAACCAAGAGAGTAATCCGTTAATATCCATAAAAGTCCAAATATTTCAGATCGACTCCGTTCATCTTTTCCTAATTCATTTTTTATGTAAATGTAAAATGATTATAAAAATAAAATAAATCATAAATTCTTCTTTAAATAAAATTATATAATAAATCTCTTATTAGGAAATATTTAGAAAATAATATTTGGCCAAAAATAATATTTTATAGAAATAGTGTTATGTAATGTACAAAAAAAATAAAATATAGAATCTAGATCATCGTTTCTACTGATTGACAAATTTATCAATTAAACGATCGAAAATTCGCAGATTTATAAATTCACAGATCTGTGAATATTCAATCCATCACTTTACTCAATCATCGCAACTGTCGTGTGTGCGTAATCGAGGAGCACAAGATGTGTCTGCAATATTCGCAAAGTCCGGATTTATCTAGTCGAAGTTAAACTTAATAAGATCGCTTCATGAGCGAAGTTTGTTCGTAATCGGGATCAGCGCCGATTCGACGTAGGGCGTACACGGGCGATTTGCATATTTGTTATCGCCCCGGGACGAAATCGATTAAACGGGCGGAACTAAAATTAATTATTGAAATAATTATCGGCTTCCAACACTATCGCATCATTACACCATCAAAGCTAGATTGATATTCGAAATATCATAAATTTATTAAATATAATCTGTTATGTTACGCGCTATTTTTCTATAACTTTAGCTCTAAACTTTTTCTAGAAAAAAATAATTTTATAAAATGTGTATATAACATTAAATACAATTCATTAAATTTTAAAATTCGAAGATTTATAAAGAAATGATCTTAATCTCTCAAATATAAAATAACTAATGTCGAAATAAAAGGAAAAAACGAAATAATAGTCAAATATCAATTAAAAACATATAATTTACAAAAAGGATCCATTATAGGCGCTTTCTTTATATAATCATTTCGTAAATGCCATTTGTGTCATTTAACTTAAAGTATCCCAAGATTTAAAAAAAAAAATGATGTTTTATATTTTGACTCGTACTGCCGCTGCAAATATTTTCCTTGAAGTGCACCGCAGATGTGTTTGGAAAATTTCGAAACTTTTCAAAATAAACGATGCTTCTTGACCTATCCCATACGATCGGATTCTGGGTGATATGAACATCCGTAAGCCTCTAAACTATCTCTTCTTTCTCATCCAGAAACAATAAACTTCTTATTTCGGTATGACGTCGTCGTCATATCAGCCATCCCAATTGGTTGCAATACCCGCGAAAGAAAGTACATTATGACGCACACGGGACGATATAAATAGCATTGAGTAACGTTATCGGTATTTTGCGCAAATAATTCACGTCTGCGAATTGTACGGTGTTTTATTGTCTTGCATATTTTGTTTGCCGCAACCGCATCGTTGCTTGAAAGCTCTTTTCTCTTTAAAGTTTTCTACAGCTCTTATTCGCGTAATTATTTTTATGATTTTTTCTGCATATCTCTATAAAAACGTGAGTTTTGGATAAAGGCATCTGATTTTGATTTTAATTTTTATAATTTAATAGGAGTCCTTTTTTTATTACCGTTACATTTATATTTGCGAATGTGCAATATATGTATATGACAAACTAATGAAATTCTTCACTTTTCTCATAAAATAATCCTTCAATATTCTAATACCTGCTGTAGAAATATCTTTCGTAAAAAATCGTGGTCTTCCGTAAAATTTCTGAATAGTTTCGAACTAATACTGAAATAAAATTTATAAATTTGCTGTATAATAGATTATATCGCCTTCTTTCGGACACACTTATATTCGTTCCCGCGATTCCCTCTGAAGAAGCGCATCGCGCGATCCGATTAACTCGAGAAGAACACTCGTATGTTCGGATTCCGTATGTTTCTCGTCTCGGTCAACGATGGCGATGTTTACATAGCGCGGTGAAATTTAATTCCCGGGACCTTCGAACCTACACGAACCCGAATGTAAGCCAATACTCGTGCTCGCTCTGGCGATATCCGACGGTGGAAAATGGCGCCGTCGTGGAACAAGGGACGCAGGAAGATGCTGCGTCGCTCTGAAACGCGCAACCGTTTCCGCTTTAATTTCCAGAAAGAACCGATCCGCGTCGGAAATCCACTCGACGGATTAGCATGTCCAAAGGGAACAGACACTATTAGCCTCTATGATCGTTACAATTCGTTGCGTCTTCTCGGGAAACCAATTTTCTAAATGATGTTTTTTGCGTTTTTTTTTTCTTCAATTCCATTATCCATTGTTCTTTATTCACACATTATCGACTTTATTTAAAATTCGTGTTAAAAGTAGATTTACGCTTCATAAACCGTATAAATGTTGATACACGCGTGATTATTAAATGATATCGTGAACCAAATTTTGTAAATGAAACGATCGCAGTTTACTAGCCGCAGTTTACTAGCCGCATCTTTCGCGCGTTTTGCGATTCCGCGGTCTCCCGCGAGCTTTCGCTTGTTTATTCGCGCCGCATCGCTAAATTTCTGCACCCTGTCCCGCGATGCAATTCGTTGGTTTACGCTTCGCGAATTTCCGCACGCTCCGCGATGCGATCGCGCATAAGGATAACAAACATCGGCGTTGCAGGGTCTGCTGTTTCTCAAATCCGTTCTAAAAGAAAAGTTAATCCGTGATCAACGCAACCGATTTTCCGCCGAAAATATTGTTCGCGATTTTGTTTTTCGTCTCGCAATGCGACGAACGAAGGAGGATTTTTCTCGAAACTTGGTCTCGTTTCGTATTTGTGTTTTCATAACATCTTTATTTATAATTAGCTTGTAATCTATAATTAAATTAATAATTGTAAAGATCGAATTTTCTCACGGCGTATTCGTGATTGCAGATCGGGAAGAATTCTATCGCGCCAATGGATTTCTTTATCGTGGCTTTCGCGGCTTGAAAAATCGAGAATTTCGCCGTTAAAAAGCGGGGAAACCTGCGCGACTGTCGATAGGATTGAGTCGCGCCCTGACGACGACGAGGGAAGCGAGCCGTGAAGAGAGCGGAACCGAGAGAGGCGGAATTCGAGCGAACAATGCATACCGGGTGGCAATTTCACGCGACAAGTCCCGCCATCAGCATATCAATGGGCCCGGCCCGAGCGGGATTATCTGGATGTGCCACCGCGCAGTGATATCCTGCGGTTGGCTCCGACAGATAGGGTTGCGCAGTTTCGCCTCTCTCGCATACGTATAATACGGTAAATCAATCCGCGGCGCGCATCCAAAGAACGGCCGTACGCACACGTGCGGGATTAAATAGACACATTATGGAGCGCGATGAAGAGACGCGATGGTCTATTATTTCCTCGCGAGGTTATCGATTCCACAGTTGTCATCATGCCGACGATATTGATCTAGCTGGTATTACGTTTCGCGACAAGTATCGTACATTTGCGACATTTACACACGTAATTGTAATCGTTTTTCTATTTCAGATTGATCTTGTAATAAATAATAGATTTAGCAGATTTCATCTCACACACGTGAAAATTACTCGTTCAAAAAATCAAGAAGGATATTGTACATTGAAAATGGTAATATAGTATTATTGAGCTGTCTTACATTCTTAAAGTTACGTCGCGTGCCTATTCTACAATAGACGAAATGCCACTAATATTTTGATTCGAGCTTATGTTAGTTACGTTACAACGCGACCGACTCGTTCAGGACGTAAACAAACGGAGACGCACAATCCAACCCCCTCTTCGCTCGACGAGCGACCACAAGTCGTTTATTTTTCTTGAAAACGTATCAGCCGCATTTCCTTCCTCATTGTCTGGCTTAAAGAAATAAATCTACCGGCGCGGCGCGTCGGCTCAAATCTCATTTCCTCTGTAGCGCGCTTTGCTACAACTTCCGATTGCCATCAATGTGTCTCAGCTTGCACGAATTAATCGACTTGACTGTATAGAAAAAAAAAACTAATAATACAAATTATTCATTCTCTTAGTCCATCACAAGATTTGTAATTGTTGCATCCTCTTTACGAAGAAAAATTTATTTATACGCGCGTGTTTTATTATACGCGTAAAATGATATATTTCTAACGTTAGAATGAATTTACACGTGATGTGAAACTGTAGCTTGCGAAAAGATAATTCATCAGAAGGGGCACAGAATGTACTCGTTCCAAATGCGCGTTTATGCAGAAGTACTATCACAGATGGGCTGCACGTAACGCGCTCCGGACTTCCGTTATGCTTGACAGCGCGGGGTCGAAAAGTGGTAGGCAGGGTCCGGCGGTGGAGCAGCGAAGATAATAGTCATAGAGAGTAGTAAACGGCGGAGAGAAGCACCGGTTCTCTCTCTCTCTCCCTCTCTCTCTCTTTCTCTCTCTCTCTCTCTCGTGGGCGGCGTAACGCGGCTAATTCCGACTGTTTGGTTAGCAAGCATTTAAGGTTTGTCTTGGCTGTTGCTTCGTGTCTTTTAGACAGCCGATCTGTGTTCCGACCAAATGAAACGGAAGCTAAACGGCGTTGTGACGAGGTGACGAGCTGACGAGGTGACTCGGTCGCGTGCATCCGCGTCCGCGCGATTAGCGTGCCACGCACGACGAAAGATCTCTGACCGATACGACGATGCGACGTGTGAAGAATGCTGCCGAAGGGTGAGATCTCTTCGATTACAAAACATTATTAAGCAGGATGGCGATTTTAAAGGAGAAAGGAAAGAGGAGCATCTAAAATACTAGCTGTTCTCATTTTTTTGTCTAACGCTATTTGGCCGAACTATCGGATCGGTGCAGGAGATTTGTCGTTTGTCGATCAAGCTTCTATTTGATGGAGTTTCACATGAAAATATTTATTCTCATAAACATTCTCCTATGTATATTATTTTAGAAACGATCGCACGAACGATTAATATTAAAAATCCGCGGTGATCTATTTTTTTAAGCAGTCAGAATTTAAATAGTAAATAAATAGTGTAAAATACATCTCGTACAATGAATTCATCCGCGTTCTGGACGATGGTGCGAAAAACGTAGTGGCGGCGCGTGGGCGTAAACAAGTAAAAGTTAACAAAACAATCCATACGTTGCCATTCGCGCCACGTGTTAAAATGTCGAGAGCAGCTTGAGCCTGCAAAATGACCATTCGCGTATTATTGTAGTTGCAGCTAAACGCGCGTAAAAAATTGTTTGTATCGCAAATTAGGTAGGAAATGATAGTACGATATATTCCGAAATATATACACGTTGAATCGTCCATCCGATTCGATGGCGCGTAATTTTACTATTTATCATCAACACACGTTTGTATTTTTAATTCTTGCCATTTTTGCCTATTGGTACGTTTTTTCGTGTGATTGTTGCTAAAGATTTTTTTACATGCATTTTGCAATTGAAATTTTTCTCTTAATTCATGTGCATTATTTCGTAGAATAATTCAATTCGCGAGAATATCAATTTTCCTTGAAAGATATTTTTAGTGTAATATATTAAAAGAGCAAAATATTCAAGAGAATTTAAGACGCCAATTGTCTCGAATCGGAAAGAACATGAAAGTCCAAATATTTCGAGAACAAATCCGGAGGAGATTCAGAGTTCTCATAATTTAAATCTAAAAATCGTGAGATTTTGCTGTTTCGCGGGAATGAAAACACAATCGTCCATTAACCGATAAATCCGCAGGGATCCCGATAAAACTCGCGCAATAACTCGGATAACTCGTGGATGAATGTGAACGACGCCGCGCCGTCGGAGACGAGTCGAGACGTCGCGACGTTCCGCGTGCGCGCAGCGACGCAGGCATTTACGGGGTGCGGCGCGACGGCGGTCGCCAGGACCAGGAAAAGCCGGAGGGAGGAACGTGCTCTTGTGCCGGCGGTGTTTGTTCAGCCGCAACTTCTCTAAATCTTTTGTACGGAGCGCGCGGCAGCAAACTCGCGTGCACACGCGGTTACATGCGTTTCCGAGTAGTAGCTACCTCGGATGATCGCTCAGGTACGTATTCTGATCAATGTCAGAATAGTGGAAACATTTCAGGGGTATACTTTATACGCATTCTTTTCTTGCATAAAGCGAAAATGGTAATAATAATTATTAATTACGTTGTGCGAAACGTCGTATATCTTAGTCTTTATTTTTTCGAAAAAATTCATTTATATTTTGTAAAGATAATGTTGTAAAATATGTATATTAAAGAATATATAATATATTGTGTGTAAAAGATTGAAAACGAGAGAGGTATAAAAATTAGAATTGTCATCGTTACTGCAAATCATAAAATGCATTATCGATCACGCCGAAAATTATTTCGACAAAAGAAGGGATTAATCGAAAATCTAATTCGGCGGTGACGATATTCGATAGTAATTCGATGCAGAAATAAGCCTTCAACCTGCGGAGGTAGGCCGCGGATAATGGCGTCGAGTTGAAAATGCGACGTGCGGAAACGATGCCTGTTGTTGTTTTACGGGAAGAGGAGAGGAAGAGGGTAACGCGGAGAGCGGCGCGGACGGACGTTCGCGTTAAACCGATTTGCACATCGGATGCACTCCCGATTCCTCGAACAGCGGACAATTTCACAGGCTAGATCCCATTTGTTCATTCTTTTGCTACATGTAGCGATATTATTTCTCCTATTTAGTTTATTGCCCTCTTTCAAAAGTATATTTACGATTAATCTATGAGACTATATTACGATCTTCAAATATATATAATCAAATAAATATCTAATATCGATATTTGTAATTATTCATGGATTTCGAATGAGGACAAAACGCCATGTATCAATCCTGTAATAATTTCGTCTTAGCAATATGTGACAATTATTTAAAATATAAAATTTGGTAAATGCCGAGGCTATGGATTATTTATCATCATCATTAATCGGCCTCTCAAATTATTCGACGATCAAACTATTTTATTGCGAATGGCATACCGTCTCTAATGCGAACAAAAAGCTGGAAGAAACCCATCTTCCAAGGGTTTCACGCCGATGACGAGTTGCAGCTTGCATCCGTCGCATAGCCGACGGAAGACAAGTCCCGTCGGTCGTCGACCAGTAAATCTCATTCACGTTCGTTCGTTACGTACATACATGCATCATGGTGGTCGCCCGTGCGATGAAAAAGAAGTCGGAAACATTCGAAACGTCGTTCAGTCAGACTTCCAGATCGGATAATGGAGTGAAAAAACTTAGGCTGTTGAATGTATGATGTGACATTGAAATTTCGAAATGTTCAATGTGATGTTTAACGATTAATCCGAAAAGAAAGAAAACAGATAATTACATTTTTTTTTAACGCGGAAGCGTAGTAAAAAAACAATGTAAAATATTTTAATAAAGAAAAAGATCTCAAGTCGAAAAATTTGCTATCGCTAGATCACGTTCATTTTAATTGTTACTCTTCTAATTCTACTTTGACAGAAAATTAATTTTCTTGACGTTATTAATCGCATTATGTCAGCGCTATTTGTCAGCGAAAAATTCTTGTAACGTGCAAATAATATTACAGAAATTAAAAATATTTATATGTTTCATTTGAATGAATAAAAAGCCGCATATGAAACGCGATGGAGATAGAGAAATAGAGAGAACAAAAGGCATCGTTCTCGTCGACAATGTAATAACAAGGCACATCGAGAGAGAAAAAGAGGGAGAGAGAGAGAGAGAGAGAGAGAGACGCCGTAACGATTTTAATAAATTTGGCGCTGAGTAAGCTGCAACAACAGGGCGTATGAATTAAGGAGGGCCGAAACAGCGCTTGGATAAACATCTCGAATTAGGCGCCGAATTCTTTTCCATGCGTCCGACGCACGCAGCGATGACTTCTTTACGAGTTCGGCATGCACGCCGCAATCGCGCGCACGCGGTTAATTTAGCCACAAATTTTCGGTAATTGACGAGCTATTTTACAGTCGGGGGATTTCGGCCGGCAGTTTGAGGAATTATGTGGTGTTTTCGCGATATCAGCATTGCAACATTTTGTTTTTATCGTTGAAGTAAATTATCTTATAGCAATACGTTTATATATATTGGGAAATATATAAAATCTATACAGAGAGAAAGAAAAAAAGAGAGAACAGTTTATATTAGTTTGGAAATTAATAATCCTATCAAAAAATATGTCGTACGTTTTGTTTCATTAAACTCTGCTTTTTTTAAATATCAATAATTACAAAAATAAAAATAATCGTATTTTGCTACTTATTCATTAAAGATCACTGTTATTAACAAGTTTGTAAAAAAATATGCATTTTTAGCTGGCTAAATAAAAATATTTAGAGATACGTTTCTTTCTCGGAAATAACCAAAGAGATTATCTCCGTATTAAGGATGGAAGAACGAGGGCGACCACCGTGATCGAAGTTTGTGGAAATACGCGTCATGCGTATCTTCTTACGTGTCTAACCGTAAAAATATTTCCAAATAGTTTTCGGGCTCGAGGTCGAATCAGTTCGCGGATTCGGCGATCATCCAGTCATAATATAAAATCTTCGATAGGAATGCAGCTCTTGTCCGATCACGAATGGGACACAGAATTCTTGCTCTATCGCCGCATTATGTTCGAATTTACGGGGGGAAGAGAGTTTCCCGATCGTCTCTCAATCGTTTCGGCACAAAGGATCCTTCACCGATATGCACCTGTTTCACGTTGTGGGTTTACGGCCACGCGTAAAAGGAAAGCTCCTTGGATGCGTGCAGCATCGTCAACAAAGATTCATGTCAATAAGAGACGTGCGGTGGATTATCGCGTTTCGAATTGAGCGATCCGCGTTGAAGGCAGAACGCATTACTTCGTTGCACAATTAAGCTCGGTAATAAAAAAATCTAATCGACCAGAAATTATCCATATTACAGTATATTGACTTTCAATTTTGATGTATTTTTATATCTCTGTTTTTTAAATTTAATTCTTAAAATTAATATACTTTTGATATCGATCTTTTAAGATAAACATCACAATGTAGAAATAATGTAGAATAAATTATATATAATCTCATCACATTTTTACATGTATCAATTTTTTTTCATAAGGTGTATAAAAAAATACTTTGCATGGATTTTTAGCGTTTCTCGCCGATTTCTTCGCGAAACGACTGGCGTGCAAAAGGCCCGCGTCGCGTTCTTTTTTCACGTGACGCAACGGGGCGGTCTTCTTTTCGGGGGTTGGCAGGTGTACTCGCGTACCTCGAGAATATTATCTCTGTCAACCATCCGCGTGTTTATCCGCATACATATTTGACGAACTCGTTCCTTCCTAGGAGCCGGGAGCAAGGATACGCCTCGAAGAGAAGTACCGATCTCGCCGGTTCGAGTGAGATAATATTTAGGCGATTGCGCGTTGCCTAAATGTCCATTGCGTTTGCTACCTGTTCGCTTGCCTGGCTACCTGCCTATATCTACACTTCGCACTGAGGATGTCAACTTTTGTCTCATGAGTTAGGTCAGGGCTATTATTAACCTATTAAAGGTTTTGTAGCGCCATGTTTGATGTCATAAAAATGCGTCCTGGCTGGGCCAGACCTTTCTCAATATCCTGCAGGTGTCACCTTAAAGTGTCACTTGACGCAAGGGAGAATGAGAATACGTATTTTTAATATTTTCATAACCACCCACATTTTTCGTTAATAATGTACAATTTATTTAACAAGTTCTGACAAACTAAAAAAAGAGTTTAATTAAAGATCATTAGGTTGATTAATATTGTCGCTCTTCATATAGATAATTTGACGCTTTATATATTTTATATATTTTTTCTATAGTAAATCTCGCTTATTATGGATGTTATGATAAATCTTGTGCGCGTTTTTCTTAGACAACATTAGATTACAAAGAAATAAAATTCTATTCGAGCCCTAAAGGATTAATTAAAGGAGAAAACCGAGACGAGAGG
>NW_021849616.1:1194590-1236967 GCF_003651465.1 Formica exsecta | reverse complement strand
GAAGATAGGAAGTAAGCGAAAGGATATGGTAGTGCGAAAAATAATTTCCTGCCGTTGATACGAGGTGTATCAAGAGCAGGGAGAAAAGTTCGGCCCCTCTCCCTGGGAGATATCAAAATATTATTTGAGACTTTCCCGCCGGTATCTTCGGATTCTCCTCGTGCTATATAGAAACCGCACGGGATCCAAAGTGGTCAGTTATTGCTCTTAGCCTCGATATACGAGTACCTCACGTATATTTCGCGCGACATACGGTATCTTATAACCTTCGTTGCAGTCATGAGAGAATACGAAACTCATGTCGGATTGTTTTTTTTTTTTCTGTCGTCAGTTAACATTGTCATTAGTTGCTAATATACATATATTGTGCAATTTTTTAAATATCGTTAAAGATTAATTATATCTCATCGATCTTAAATAATGATTTTTAAATGAGGAATTTTTCTTTTTTTAATTATAAAAATAGTGCTCTAACTAGCACACAATTGCAATTTTTCATCTAATTTTTATTTAATATTAACATTGAACGCGATTTTTATCAAGCATATATATATATGTAAAGCATCCAGATTTTTGACATACTTCCGAACATTTCCGTAAGTAACGTTTGACATTCTCGACATGAGCTGTCAACTGGACTTTCTGGCGCACATCAACGACAATCAGAATGATAACTCTCTTTTCTATTCGGACCGTTTTCCCTCGTCGCGCGTCTATGGAAAATCCAAAAAGCAATAATTGCGACGAAAGACGGGGAATGTTTTCTTTTGCGGACGGGCGGGCGAAATGCACGGAGAGGGGGATATACTCTCGGATATCTATATAGGTGGAGAGAGGAGAGAAAACGAGAAGAGAAAAGCGAGAGAGGGTGGAAAGGAAGAAGACAGATAGAAGGGAATTCGTGCTGGAATAACATTGGGTGACTGTGGTATTGTCAACCCCTGTCGCGCGTTACTCTCGTGCTCCTCTTATTTCTTTCCCCTGTCTTTCTCCCTCTTCCACCCACCCTCTTCACGGCCGCCCACCCTTTCCGTTGCCTTCATCGCCCTTCTGTTCCCTGCCCTTCTGCTTTTCTCTCTCTCTCCCTCCCTCTCTCTCTCTTTCTCTAAGTTCTACCTATCCTAGCCACGGCTTAGTTAGACGTTGGAATATAGGAGAGCAGTCAGAGAATAGACGGGTCGGGAGGGATGAAACAACACCCCGTTCCCACCGTTCTACCCCTCCCGACTCTATTTCTCCCTTTTCCTCTCGCATACTCTTTCACCGTCTCTCTCTTTCTCCCTTTCACTCTCTCTCTCTCTCTCTTTCTCTTTCTCGCTCCTTCTCCTTTATCCGTTCCCTAAACGCGGCTAATAAAAACAACACTCGACGAGGCGAGGGAATGTACGGGGGTTACGGCGAATTATAAAAATAACACTGCCAACCGATCGAACAATCGCTGGATATCTCGCGCGCCGTTGATGCTGACGTTGTCGTTGATGCTGACGTCGACGACGTTTTGTCATTCGGAGCTGTGAAAAGTTCGAAACCACCTCGCACTTTTCTCTTTTCCTTCTTTCCCCTCCTCCTCCCCTCCTCTTTTTTTCTTTCGTTCGCCATCCAGATTTCTCTCGGAGCCACGGTTGTTCGGATAGAAGCGACAGCGTATTGTTACACGTACACTTAATTGGAAGTTGTGCGGACGTCCTTATTTTTCTTTAAATTGCACGACGGCCGTGTTTTTCTTTTGCGAGTATTCACTTGTATAAACCACGTTCCGGATAGCTCTCCCGATAACCGCTTTCGTTTTTGCTCCGCGTGTTACCGAGCTGATCGAAATTAAAACCTCCTGCCCCATTAACGTAGAATAATTTAATCTCATTTTTTCACTTGTTATAGGAATTTATCGCAGACATTTTTCAAGTGTTTTAAATTATCATTATATATATATATATATCATGATAAAACATATAAAGAGAAAGAAAGAGAGAAAATGTTTGCTTTATCAAAGATTACCTACTAGCCGTTATCTGTTAATAATGATTTAAAATTTAAGACTTGTTGAAGGCTGCCGATTATTTAACGTTATATTTTATTGAAATATGGAGTTTTTGATTCCTTTTCAATTTTAAAAATGTTATACACACAATTTACACACATAAAAAAAATATAATAGATTTTTTAATTTTATTTTTATTCGTTAATCTTTTCTTTTTTCACTTGAATTTATATTTGCCATGAAATATCGAATTTCTTAGAAAAGTATACAGAGTAGAATCAACGTAATCGAACAGATGAGCGAATCCTCGAACAACATCATAATATTCGCGAAAGGTGACGTGAAATGAAATGACGTGTCGACGCTTGTTCCACAACCGCTCGTAACTGTCCCATTACGGGGTCATCGCGGTATATCTCACCCTGTGTCTCGCCTTTTCTTTCTATTATTTTTTTTCGTCTTTATTCTCTCTCTTTTTCTCCCTCCCTCTCTCTCTCTCTCTCTCTCTCTCTCTTTCTCTTCCCTTCATAACGCGCGCGAGTATGTATGCGAACGCCTGGACCGGCATGGCAAAGCAGTCAAAGAGAGATAAAATCTATAAATATGTGGGAGGCGCACGCGACCCATTCCAGTGTTTGTTCAACCAGGAATAACCTCCGCGTTTCTTCATCGCGCGCGGAACCCCGGAGAAGAGACTCTGGTTTTGTGGCTTGACGCAAGCCTAATCTCGGGGGATGATGCTTCATTAACTGCTATCTCCGGCAAATTCGGACTTTGGACAATTTGATTTACGCATCGTATAACTTTCTCGCCAAAAATCAAGGTGAGTTCACGAATATATTTGTTTAACGCGAGTGGAAAATATTGCACCGTACTCTTCTACGACGAATGATATGCGAATATTTGAGAAGACTAGCTTCTGATTGCTAAAAATTGAGAAATATAAATGCTGCGATGAGTAATATAAAAATAATATAAGTAGGTTGTGTTCTTTGTAATAAAAACAACAGTATTATATACATATTTTTTGTCTGTCTAGAGATATTAATAGATTAAAAAGTTGTATAACATAAAATGAAGAAATTAGAAAAATAATAAGCTCGATTACAATGTTTGATATTTTAGGAAATATTTGCAATTTTGTTTTCGTTATAATATTTCGTTATAATAATTTCGATATCCATAGATATTCATAAATTTATTTCTTTATAAATCCGTATAGTCATGAAATTAGAAATTTGCAGGTCGGAAAATATAATAGAAAATTTTTCAAATTTACATATAGAGCCACAAATCAAAGACTCTCTTGATTAATAGCATTAATATGAAACGTAAAATGAAAGGAGTCTTCTTTGGAGAAAAACTCGATTACAAATAGATAGTTAAATGTAACTAACGTTCGTCATGGAACTTGCGTTCGTCATTTTGGAATTTTGACTATTTGTCGACGATGGCAGTAAACGTGGTTCACCGGAGAAGGTTAGCCGGACGGTAACCACGAGCGCGTTAGTTAGCGGTAAGCGCATCTCATCAATCTTCCTCGAACGTCGGCGCGCGCGTCACTGCGTGATGTACCGTGGATCCAAAATACTCGCGACACGTGTATCCATTAAAATAGTAGTGGCATCGCGGAAGTATCTACATGACCCGTTTTGCCGAAAAAGTATATAGAAGAAAGCTTTAAAAAAATGAAACAATCTTAATCCCCTTTATCTTATTCTATAGTATCTTATTCAACTGTGAGACCTTGGAACTTGAATGTACTTTTTCACAAATTTAACTTTGATGACTTCTGATACCTAGAGAGATATAGCTCTAGTTTTTATGTTAATATATTATAATCATATTCTTCTCTATTTATATATATTAAATAATATTGAAGCAGGAAGTGTAGCGTATAATGCAATTTTGATAATCCCGTAAAAATTTTCTGTCATAATAAGCGCTTAATAATTACAACAATAAAATAATCTGATTTATGCGCAGGAAAATAATTAATGAGACAGATATGATAACAAATGAATCGTTTAACATTATACAATCGAAATTATCGAATCCGGCATTTGAAATCATCAATATATATTTCTAAAAATAATGTCTTGATTTCTTATTATTATCGAAATGTTGCTAATTAAGAATATAGATTTTCTCGACAAGGCTACCAAAGAAAATTTAATCCTTTAGCTCTATTCGACATAACTTACTTTTCCTTATTTATTCACTTTTAAGTAGAAAACTCTTAATGTTGAAAGAACATTTGACATTTAATTAAGTCTTTAAATTACCGATTTAATTATCCAAAAAAAGTTTATATCTTCCAAAATATTTTGCTTAGAATGTTGGATAAGACATTAATATAAACGAATTGATATGTAAAGAACGATATATGTATATATTGAACTGTGTGCGCGGTAAATGCGACGGAAACGACGCGTGTGTCTCGTTCCTCGCGCGAATCCTCCAGAAATAAGAGACGTGTCCCGAGGAAGCTCCCAGTTTGACGGGACGAATACACCGGATACGGGGCGCGAAAAGGGGTTTGACAGGCCGCGGCAAGATCCGCCATTCTCGACACCTGGCAACAGCCAATCGTAGGATAAAGCGGACGGTAGAGCGAGGAGCTTCTGGTCCTCAAATGCCACACCCTTCATTGTGACCACATATCGACCGTGGGGCCGCAGCAGCCGCCACCGCCGCCGCGGCTACGGCGTCGGTGCTAACAATAAGTACTCGCGCACTTGCGACGCGCATGTGTGACGCGCGCACAGACGGTACGGCACATTCGCCCTCGCCCCGCGGAATCGAATTAAGCAAAGGGAACGTACTCTGCAGCACGGGGGGTTGGTGGGGAAATTTATTTTCCTATTTTCCGCGCCGTGTTTTTATGTGCCTCTCGGCGACCCGATAGAGAGCCGATCGCCGCTCGTAGGAAAGCCTCATCGTACGCGCAATTGTTGCAAATGTAACGTTTCGCTCCCTCAATTGGTCACACGATTCGGTGACAATTATTTGATCGCGTATATTTGATCTATATATATCGTTAAATATATTATTATGGACATCTACTTGATATTCAAATTAAAAACTTAATTATTCTGTTAGGTTTCCATTATTCATTTTCCTCTTTTATATATACTGCTAATTAGCGTTCACCATAAGAAGCCAATTAACTTGACAAGACACAACATCACTCTCTCATTCGAATCTCAGAGCACCTTGGGCAAATATCATTTGTAAAGCTGATGTTCGTATTGGAAACAAACTGTTTAGAGTAGCCCAGATATCGAAGTCGAAATGTGAATTTGATATCAATTGGGATTCTCGCGAACGCGAAATCGATACTCTCGCGGTGCAGGCGCGCGCGTTTTCAGAAATGCGTGTACGCGATCTCGAAAATTAGGCGTCGCTCTTTCGGATTGGAAGGAGGCTTCTTTGTGCCTGAAATACACCCCGGGATCCCCGAACGAGTGGCATCTGTAATAACAAGGACCGTTCTTACAGTCTCTCTCCCGCCTCGTGTACGCGGCGAATACGTGGACGTGGTGCGCGGGCTTCAAGAGTTCGATTAGCCGACCTCATCGACGAGTGTGTGTATATTAACGCAAGCGTTATTGCTGAAATCTAGCTTTCCGTGTTTTCTTGTATAAAGTTTCTAGTACGTCTAATCGAATCTGATGTACAACAATGATTCTACATCACTCATATAAATAATAAATTGATTTGAAAAACATTTCGTATAGAAATACGATATACATATGTACATGTTTGTATAATTAATATATTTTTAAATAAAAATGTAATATATAAATGTAATACTAATTAAAAATGTAATTAATAAATGTAATATATAAATATTAATTATATAATCATAAGTTATAATTAATGAAAAATTATTATCAAGAATTCTCGTACTGGAAACGAATCCAGAAATATCCAGAATTTTAACGTAACTTTTACGTAATCACATTAGCCACCGTAACTGTAATTGTCACAATTCATAATTACGTTAAAATGACGGCAAAGTATATGTACATAGCCTTTCTAAACCCGTCTATTGACTATACAAATATCTGAAATAATATTTTTCCTGCTCCAGAAAGCGAGTATTCTTCCTCTTTTTTTTTTTCCTCGCTCCTGCGTCCGCTGGGGACAAGCGTGAAGAGGAAGCTCGCGGCGAGGACATCATCAGTCGTCGACACCGGTATCCCCAGAGTCTTCGACACGGGGTTGAATCTCGAATTAGTATTAACGTCGCGACTCTTTCGTTCGCTTTTACTAAAGCAAACATTCGCGGCAAAAACCTAGCGTCGATGCCGCGCGACGACAGTTCTCACTTAAATAGTCACTATGACTCCTCTTACGTATATTTTTAAGCCGTATCCTAAATCCTTTTAAATTTTTTTTAATAAATTCCCGATTATAATTACATCTTTTCTTATATTTTTATAGTTTATCATATTTTCAAGCTTTTATCGCGTACATCTTCCTTTTAAACTCTCATTAATATTCAAGAATAACGAAAAGCCAAATGAGGTCCAAAAATACGGCAATTATACGATAGTCGAAAGGGGGATAAGACGGCCCCTTCCGCCTTTCCATCGATATCGATGCTAACGCCGGCGCTAAAACGAGCCTTGTTCGCAGGGACTAATCCACGGGAGATCTTCATCGCGCGAACAACGGCAAACAAACGAAATCGAACAATTTGTTTTCGTACGGCGGCTAATTAGCGGCCACTATCTGGCGCGCGTGTCTTGTTAGATGGAAAGAACAAGGAGAGTCAATGGGAAAGAGGAGTGAAGGAGAGAATATATAGAAATATAAGTGGTACACACGAAAACTGGCAAGATATACACACGGGAAGAATGAGAAAGAGAAAGGAAGCGCGACGGGAACGGGGATGGGGACTGGGACGACGACGACGACGACGACGACGGGGGAGGGGAGGGGAACAGGGAAAAGCAGCGGCAAAGCAGCACGGAGACGAGGCGACAAAATCAATTATTTTGTTAAACAACAAGCCGTGTTATGTTAGGTTTGCCAAAATAACCAAAACAACGCTGCCGCGGTTCGTACGCGCCGCGCGCGCGTTTCGTGATACGCCGGTTCATTCATCCGCGCCCAACCATTTCCATTCATCCTTTCGCCACGAGAAATTATCGCGATAATCGGCCGCAAAGCGGTTTTTCCGCTCCGCAGGTGAAACGCGCGCGTTCTCGTCTCAATATAAATGTTATTCATTATTATTGTTATACGCATTATATCGTGTATATGCGCGCGATATGGGTTTATATGCTTTATTGGAGTTTTGCCGGAGAGATCGACGGCGCAACGTAATATCGCAGAGAATTAATTAATTTCCAATTCCGATATCTCCTCAGGCTAAAAATGTTTGCCGCGATATATCCGACTTTTTCAATGTGTAGAATCGAATGTGTAGTATCTTGTATGTGAGGGGGAAATATTTCGTTTATATAACGATGTAAAAAAATAGAACGTCGGTATCATAAATTTTTCGAGAAAGTCAATTATCTTTTTCACACAAATATTTTTCTTTTAACAATAAGCTAGATAATTTCAGTCGAAAGTATATATCGAAATTACTACTTTCTTTAAATTTCTTAGAGGATGTATAAAAAAGATATCCGCGATTCTATCATCACTTCATTTCTTTGCACGCACTATTGGCACGCACGTTTTTCCTATTCGATTAATTAATTGGCGTATAATTAATTATAATTATGCAAGATCTAGTAAAATATGCAAGATCGGTGTAAAATTAAGCACAATATGTTTAGATGCTTGTGAATTTAAAAAAAAGTAACGCGCGCACACACATATATATGTAGCAATTGTGTACATTGTTCAAAATCCTCTCCAAAAGAGTTCTTCAAAAAACGCTTCCCTTTTGAAGACTGTCTAAATAGAAGACAGTATTCTGGAGTTGACGTACACAACTCTTGATTATAGAAAGAGAGCGCGAAATTTCGCGTATGCAAGGTACATCGGAATGAGGGGGTGGGAGAGGGAGAGGAAAGTTTCGCGGTATCATGAGCTATGCACTCTTCAAAAAGTATGAACGAACGAGCGAAGAAGCGATCCATTAGGTAGGAAGCCCCGGCTGACACGCCCTGACGCTATCAAAACACGCCTTAAAACTTATATTCCAGCGGTGGTGCGACGGTGGTAGTAGGAAAGCCGCGTACGTGAGATAAAATAACAGAGTGTAGTTAACAGGCTTGGGTAAAAATATTCACGCTAGCTTCCATATCTCTCTCTCGCGCTCCCGCCCTCCATCCCGCACCTCCCTCTCAATTTAACCGCGTCTACGTCTCTCTCTTTCTCTTTCTCTCTTTATCTCTTTCTACCATCCTTGCTTATTCCTGCGCGTTTTTCAGACTCGTATTCCGAAAATTCACAAACGTCCGTATCATTCGCGCGATGGCATCGATTAATCGATACGTTCGTAAAAACAGAGCCTGCACTTGTGTTTGCGTCCTCACAAAGTAATTTTAATTTACCTTCCAATGCGTTGATTATACTTACAAAAAAAAAATGTTTGTATTTATACATACTTTACGATCATTATTAAAATGGATAAAGAGAATCTCTCGTGTTGTCCTTCCTTTCCCTATATATTAATTAGGAATCTCAATTTTGTATATGATATAACTGAGATTAAAGGTGTCGCCTCTCCTTTAATTTAATTATCTGAAATATATTTCCGGTAAGAAAATTTCTATTATAATACCTAAATCGCTAAAATGACGAAATTTATTAATTACAAAATTTAATAATGTAATAAAAAATTTGTATAAAAAATTCATAATTTATAATTAATAAATCAAAATTGTATCGTTACTTGGCTATTAATAGATTGTGTCTCATATATAAGAGAAGGAAATAAAAAAAGAAAAAGAGAAACGAGAAAGAGTTTCGAGGTTAATACATTATATACAGAAAAATGTGGGGTTAAGCGATCACGAACCTGATATCAGTTGATAGGATTTCGGCATCTTCATACGATTATACAGTTGACGGCTCTTCTGACACAGTAAAAATAAAAAAAAAGATTGATATTTCCTACGTTTACACAATCCCGCACATCTCGTACCTCTTTCGATTACATATGTAACGTCTTCTTTTAAATTTAACTTGCACTGCCATCTATGGCTGTGCAGCCAATAACAATATATCAAGTAAACTCGGTTGACAAGATCTACATTTTTCAGTTTTATAATCGCGAATCTAGCGAGTTCAATCGGTAATCACGCAAATGTATGTACCAACAGCAGCATATTTTTAATAGCGTGTGTCTCGCAAGAATATCGATCGAGAGGTTAGGTGCGCTTTGCATGACATCGGATGATAATATTTTACAAATATCGCGGTATCTGCAAATTAATCAGAAAATTCCGCATACCTGATGCAAGAGTCAGATGTCAGGTGCAATATGTGCAGACATGTATAGCGTCGAATTGCTGAACTTCCGTCAAAAATTGCAAGGGATGTAATTGCATTCGTTATACTCCATGTTGCATCATTCTACAAGATATATATATAAAAGAAAACATTTTAGAGAATAGCATCCCAATCATTGACCGAACATTTTAGAATAAATATCCCAATCATTGATCATCAATTATTAATCGATTAACAATTATCGCGATGCAAAGCAAGCTTTCTCTTTAAAAACATATGGAATATTACGTCTTAAAATACCTGTGACGTCTTAAAATAGCTGTGTAAAATACCTGTTAAAATACTCTATCCAATCGTCGTTCGAACGAAAGTCTGACGCCTACGTTGCAACACGACGCGTTACCATATTTGGCAAACACTTTGGAAACATTACAAGCACTTGCGAAATCGGCGATAAAATCGAAGGCAGGATGTGGAAGGCAGGATCGGGAGAATGCGATGTAAATTTTCGATATCTGGAATAGACGCGAGAGCACGAGAGAGCGCGGACGAGAGGGACGTTGCAGCGCGACGCGATCAAGGTTTCACTTCGAATATGGCGGGAATGCGGATGGCGCGTCGAACGATCGAAATTCGCGTCGCTGCGCATGCGCGGGCGAGTGGCGCGCATTCGCGCGGTCGCGACGGCGCGGCGGGCTTGCGAATTGGACTTTAGCTCCGACGTTACAGCGCGGCAAACGAATCCGATTGGACAGCGTGGCCACGAAGGCCACATCCGGCCGCGGCCGCCGCAGTATTGGTCGATCGCGCGCGACGGCATCAGCAACAGCAGCGGTAGTGGCAGCGAAGTTGGCCGAATTTCCTATATATATTATTGATAAATAGCTCGCGTCGTTGCTCGTGTGACTTTCCGAGACGGTTAAGAACAGCCGACTTCGTATCGTGCGTGAATGTGCGTGACCTCGTCGTCGGGAGAGAGGCGTAATTAATAAATGTAATATATAAATATTAATTATATAATCATAAGTTATAATTAATGAAAAATTATTATCAAGAATTCTCGTACTGGAAACGAATCCAGAAATATCCAGAATTTTAACGTAACTTTTACGTAATCACATTAGCCACCGTAACTGTAATTGTCACAATTCATAATTACGTTAAAATGACGGCAAAGTATATGTACATAGCCTTTCTAAACCCGTCTATTGACTATACAAATATCTGAAATAATATTTTTCCTGCTCCAGAAAGCGAGTATTCTTCCTCTTTTTTTTTTTCCTCGCTCCTGCGTCCGCTGGGGACAAGCGTGAAGAGGAAGCTCGCGGCGAGGACATCATCAGTCGTCGACACCGGTATCCCCAGAGTCTTCGACACGGGGTTGAATCTCGAATTAGTATTAACGTCGCGACTCTTTCGTTCGCTTTTACTAAAGCAAACATTCGCGGCAAAAACCTAGCGTCGATGCCGCGCGACGACAGTTCTCACTTAAATAGTCACTATGACTCCTCTTACGTATATTTTTAAGCCGTATCCTAAATCCTTTTAAATTTTTTTTAATAAATTCCCGATTATAATTACATCTTTTCTTATATTTTTATAGTTTATCATATTTTCAAGCTTTTATCGCGTACATCTTCCTTTTAAACTCTCATTAATATTCAAGAATAACGAAAAGCCAAATGAGGTCCAAAAATACGGCAATTATACGATAGTCGAAAGGGGGATAAGACGGCCCCTTCCGCCTTTCCATCGATATCGATGCTAACGCCGGCGCTAAAACGAGCCTTGTTCGCAGGGACTAATCCACGGGAGATCTTCATCGCGCGAACAACGGCAAACAAACGAAATCGAACAATTTGTTTTCGTACGGCGGCTAATTAGCGGCCACTATCTGGCGCGCGTGTCTTGTTAGATGGAAAGAACAAGGAGAGTCAATGGGAAAGAGGAGTGAAGGAGAGAATATATAGAAATATAAGTGGTACACACACGAAAACTGGCAAGATATACACACGGGAAGAATGAGAAAGAGAAAGGAAGCGCGACGGGGACGGGGATGGGGACTGGGACGACGACGACGATGACGACGACGACGGGAGAGGGGAGGGGAACAGGGAAAAGCAGCGGCAAAGCAGCACGGAGACGAGGCGACAAAATCAATTATTTTGTTAAACAACAAGCCGTGTTATGTTAGGTTTGCCAAAATAACCAAAACAACGCTGCCGCGGTTCGTACGCGCCGCGCGCGCGTTTCGTGATACGCCGGTTCATTCATCCGCGCCCAACCATTTCCATTCATCCTTTCGCCACGAGAAATTATCGCGATAATCGGCCGCAAAGCGGTTTTTCCGCTCCGCAGGTGAAACGCGCGCGTTCTCGTCTCAATATAAATGTTATTCATTATTATTGTTATACGCATTATATCGTGTATACGCGCGCGATATGGGTTTATATGCTTTATTGGAGTTTTGCCGGAGAGATCGACGGCGCAACGTAATATCGCAGAGAATTAATTAATTTCCAATTCCGATATCTCCTCAGGCTAAAAATGTTTGCCGCGATATATCCGACTTTTTCAATGTGTAGAATCGAATGTGTAGTATCTTGTATGTGAGGGGGAAATATTTCGTTTATATAACGATGTAAAAAAATAGAACGTCGGTATCATAAATTTTTCGAGAAAGTCAATTATCTTTTTCACACAAATATTTTTCTTTTAACAATAAGCTAGATAATTTCAGTCGAAAGTATATATCGAAATTACTACTTTCTTTAAATTTCTTAGAGGATGTATAAAAAAGATATCCGCGATTCTATCATCACTTCATTTCTTTGCACGCACTATTGGCACGCACGTTTTTCCTATTCGATTAATTAATTGGCGTATAATTAATTATAATTATGCAAGATCTAGTAAAATATGCAAGATCGGTGTAAAATTAAGCACAATATGTTTAGATGCTTGTGAATTTAAAAAAAAGTAACGCGCGCACACACATATATATGTAGCAATTGTGTACATTGTTCAAAATCCTCTCCAAAAGAGTTCTTCAAAAAACGCTTCCCTTTTGAAGACTGTCTAAATAGAAGACAGTATTCTGGAGTTGACGTACACAACTCTTGATTATAGAAAGAGAGCGCGAAATTTCGCGTATGCAAGGTACATCGGAATGAGGGGGTGGGAGAGGGAGAGGAAAGTTTCGCGGTATCATGAGCTATGCACTCTTCAAAAAGTATGAACGAACGAGCGAAGAAGCGATCCATTAGGTAGGAAGCCCCGGCTGACACGCCCTGACGCTATCAAAACACGCCTTAAAACTTATATTCCAGCGGTGGTGCGACGGTGGTAGTAGGAAAGCCGCGTACGTGAGATAAAATAACAGAGTGTAGTTAACAGGCTTGGGTAAAAATATTCACGCTAGCTTCCATATCTCTCTCTCGCGCTCCCGCCCTCCATCCCGCACCTCCCTCTCAATTTAACCGCGTCTACGTCTCTCTCTTTCTCTTTCTCTCTTTATCTCTTTCTACCATCCTTGCTTATTCCTGCGCGTTTTTCAGACTCGTATTCCGAAAATTCACAAACGTCCGTATCATTCGCGCGATGGCATCGATTAATCGATACGTTCGTAAAAACAGAGCCTGCACTTGTGTTTGCGTCCTCACAAAGTAATTTTAATTTACCTTCCAATGCGTTGATTATACTTACAAAAAAAAAATGTTTGTATTTATACATACTTTACGATCATTATTAAAATGGATAAAGAGAATCTCTCGTGTTGTCCTTCCTTTCCCTATATATTAATTAGGAATCTCAATTTTGTATATGATATAACTGAGATTAAAGGTGTCGCCTCTCCTTTAATTTAATTATCTGAAATATATTTCCGGTAAGAAAATTTCTATTATAATACCTAAATCGCTAAAATGACGAAATTTATTAATTACAAAATTTAATAATGTAATAAAAAATTTGTATAAAAAATTCATAATTTATAATTAATAAATCAAAATTGTATCGTTACTTGGCTATTAATAGATTGTGTCTCATATATAAGAGAAGGAAATAAAAAAAGAAAAAGAGAAACGAGAAAGAGTTTCGAGGTTAATACATTATATACAGAAAAATGTGGGGTTAAGCGATCACGAACCTGATATCAGTTGATAGGATTTCGGCATCTTCATACGATTATACAGTTGACGGCTCTTCTGACACAGTAAAAATAAAAAAAAAGATTGATATTTCCTACGTTTACACAATCCCGCACATCTCGTACCTCTTTCGATTACATATGTAACGTCTTCTTTTAAATTTAACTTGCACTGCCATCTATGGCTGTGCAGCCAATAACAATATATCAAGTAAACTCGGTTGACAAGATCTACATTTTTCAGTTTTATAATCGCGAATCTAGCGAGTTCAATCGGTAATCACGCAAATGTATGTACCAACAGCAGCATATTTTTAATAGCGTGTGTCTCGCAAGAATATCGATCGAGAGGTTAGGTGCGCTTTGCATGACATCGGATGATAATATTTTACAAATATCGCGGTATCTGCAAATTAATCAGAAAATTCCGCATACCTGATGCAAGAGTCAGATGTCAGGTGCAATATGTGCAGACATGTATAGCGTCGAATTGCTGAACTTCCGTCAAAAATTGCAAGGGATGTAATTGCATTCGTTATACTCCATGTTGCATCATTCTACAAGATATATATATAAAAGAAAACATTTTAGAGAATAGCATCCCAATCATTGACCGAACATTTTAGAATAAATATCCCAATCATTGATCATCAATTATTAATCGATTAACAATTATCGCGATGCAAAGCAAGCTTTCTCTTTAAAAACATATGGAATATTACGTCTTAAAATACCTGTGACGTCTTAAAATAGCTGTGTAAAATACCTGTTAAAATACTCTATCCAATCGTCGTTCGAACGAAAGTCTGACGCCTACGTTGCAACACGACGCGTTACCATATTTGGCAAACACTTTGGAAACATTACAAGCACTTGCGAAATCGGCGATAAAATCGAAGGCAGGATGTGGAAGGCAGGATCGGGAGAATGCGATGTAAATTTTCGATATCTGGAATAGACGCGAGAGCACGAGAGAGCGCGGACGAGAGGGACGTTGCAGCGCGACGCGATCAAGGTTTCACTTCGAATATGGCGGGAATGCGGATGGCGCGTCGAACGATCGAAATTCGCGTCGCTGCGCATGCGCGGGCGAGTGGCGCGCATTCGCGCGGTCGCGACGGCGCGGCGGGCTTGCGAATTGGACTTTAGCTCCGACGTTACAGCGCGGCAAACGAATCCGATTGGACAGCGTGGCCACGAAGGCCACATCCGGCCGCGGCCGCCGCAGTATTGGTCGATCGCGCGCGACGGCATCAGCAACAGCAGCGGTAGTGGCAGCGAAGTTGGCCGAATTTCCTATATATATTATTGATAAATAGCTCGCGTCGTTGCTCGTGTGACTTTCCGAGACGGTTAAGAACAGCCGACTTCGTATCGTGCGTGAATGTGCGTGACCTCGTCGTCGGGAGAGAGGCGTTTTCGCGCAGGAGCGTTCGAGCGTGCTCTCCTCGCGAAGAAGAAAGAAAAGTGTGGTGGTGTTCCATGAACGAGCAACTACACGTACGACGTACCGTGACGACAGTTACGTGAGAAGAGAGAGAAGGAGAAGGAAAGAGATAGAGAGAGAGAGAGAGAGATAGAGGGAGAGAACGCGCGCGCGTCGCTTCGCAAACGGAGATCGGTGGTGGACGAGAGCAGCCGAGCGCGGACGACGGGATTATCGTACGTTTGGGTGTGACGGGACGTGTCGCGATACAGTGTGGACGATTCGGACCGGCAAATTGCACGGATAGTGTTGTGTACGCGGGCCCCCCAAAAGGGCAGGCCCTGGCAGCGTTCCTCGCGAGAGCCTGCGGCGCTATCCCACGAGAGAGCATGCCGAGCCCGGCCACGAAGAGGTGAGAGCGAGCGAGATAGAGATAGGGAGGGAGCATGCGAGCGAGCGAGAGAGCGCGAGCGTGGTAGTGAGAGGAGTGAGAGGGAGAAGAAAGAAAGAAAGAGAGAGACGCACAGAGACGGCGCGCGCGAGCGAGCAAGAAAGGAGAGCGTGCGTTGTAACCCGTGGATCCGAGGGAAGCGACTACCTCTCTTCGAGGCTGTTTTTTGCTCCGCCATTGTACGATCGCGAGAAACGGAACGACCGAACGTCGCGGTGGCGGCATCGCGGAGGAAATCGTTCTCGTTTTCTCTCCAGCATACAGATCGTCGGGCGTGTTTCTGTACGGCGGGCGTCTTCGCGTTGCATCGACATCGAGGAGAACAAGGAGGAGGTGGAGTAGGAGGAGGAGGAGGAGGAGGAGGATATCGTCGTCGCGGCCCTCGTACCGTGTCGTTGCCTGCGTGTCCGCGTTTTTACGTGCGTGTATGCGGCTCCGCCGGGTGTTCCTCGACGCGGCGAGTATCGCGCTCGATACTCGCCGCCGTTGAACGGAGTGCGGGAGTGCGACGACGGGGATTCATTCGGTGCGCGAGAATAGTGGTCGATTCCTGGTAAAGAGCAGCCAAGTGTCCTTTCGTCGAGACACTCGCGTTCGTGTATACACCCTGGCGCGCAGTAGCGAGAAACCCGTCTTGTGCCATCGTGTAGCTGTTAACGAGCTCGTGTTGACGAGGACACGAGGAGTCGCGTGCTTTCGGCGGGCATTTTCGTTCCCGTTTGTTCCTCCTACTTACTAACCGTTAGGTCCTTGATCTTTCTTCTAGCGATAGCTATTATCTCTCATTACAGATAGTATGATAATAGTATTAATAGAGTAGATTAATAAAAGCCGGCTCTGTACATATTGCGATCGCGTGTACGTGGAACTTGGCTCTATATTCGAAATCCGTGCGGCGCGTTATGCAACAGACGCCGCGCGCGCGATCGACGTCGAGGAGGAGGAGGAGAAAGCGCGCGGCTCTCGTTCTCTCGCGGCTTCGTCGCCGTCTGTTTTTATTAATCGTGCTCGTATCCGCCGCCGTCACCGTCGTCATCGCCGCCGCCGCCGCCGCCGCCGCCGCGAGCGTATCACGTGGTGATGCGTCAGACCGTGTGTCGCTGCTTTAATTTACCTTGTGTATTACACACAAGCGTATCCGTATATACATATATTGTTTGTGTGTAATTATACGATACGGTCGCGCCGACCGGAAAGCATGTAGAGCGTATTCCTACGGAGGAGAATTCGCACTCTCGGGAGAGTCCTACTCTCTACGCCCTTTTCTCTCTTTCTCTTTTTCTCCTATATTCGACTGACTCTTCTCAACTCTTCGGCGCCTCATCCCGTCCCATCTCATCCTCCTTTCGTATTCCCTACGCCGGTATTCTCCCGGCGAAATTCCTCTCCCTCCAGACTTTTTATCGGCATACTCGTACCCGGTCCTCGCGCATCCCGTTTGCGGTTTTTTTCCGCTAAAACTGTCATCTCTCTTTGTCTCGCTGTCGCTCTCTGTCTCGGTCAACAATACGCATGATTGGCCCCGCCACGGAGAAATATCGGTCTGTTTCCGGCGCGATTGCATACGCCGCAATTTGTGTTATGATTTTTCTCGCCATTATTTATTATAATAATTATAGAGTATATGATTTGCAGTTTTTTCCTCCCTATAAAGCGAGGGTCTTGGTTCGGGATATCTTAATCTCGTTGGATTTTGAAAGATGATATTGAAACAATATATTTGATTTTTTAACAAAATAATCTTTATTTAACTTTGTAATAATATTTATCTTGCGCGCTATAACATCTCCACGTCGTTGATAACCGGGTGTTTCGATAAGAAGGGCATTTGAAAGGGCAAGAGAAGAAATTTGATACATGATCTTAGATCAGCTGATTTTTGCGCTTCGGAATATATGTTTTTTAATGTAAAAAGATATTTATAAGCGCATCGGATTTTTTCCATCGAATTGATCGAAATTTCGTCGTCGTGTCATCACGAGTAATCATGAGTCATTTGTATATATCGGGTGTATCGAAGAGTGTATCATCTATAATTGTTCTCGACATATCTCTCTGTCGATTTTATTTTATTTTTCAATCAAATCGCGCAAATTTTGTGTATTTGCACGCATTGTCACGATACGATTACGTTTATTGCGCAATATTATTTACGCTGAAATAGCCGTAAACATTGTAACTATAGTAACGTAATATACTGAAATACACTTTGCGAGTTTGAAAAAAAAAAGATCTTATTACATAATACTACAATTAAAATTATTTTTAATGTAAAGCTGTAAGAAACGAAAGGAGTGCACAGTTTTGCAACGTATTAAGAGAAAGATCGATTATTTTAAACAATTTGCTATTTTGAAATTTGTTCTAAATAATACGCAATGTGGATATGAAATCTATCATAAATATAAAAGTATATATGAAGCTTGAGAGTTTCTTGATTAGTGATACATACAAGATTCATAGTGATAAGATAAAATTAAACTGAAAATTAAATTGTAATACTGTAAATATACTCAACGAAAAAAAAGAAACATGATTCATTTATTGCACAGAGACAGAGAGCGCTTGGGGAAATATATTTAAAATTTAATTAGTATTTAATGTATATTCAATTTTTGTGATATATCGCAATATACAGCTTTAGAAAAATGGTAATTATTATAGTTTTCCAAAATATTACGCAAGACAGCATTCGGAAAACAACAAAACTAAATTATTTTAAAGAAAAAAAAATATGAAGAAAGGGAGGGAGAGTAAACAAGCGTAATCGCGTGAAAAACGAAAGTTGCAATACCTTTTGTATTAAGGTACATCGAATCTGCACTGGTTCGATGGTACTCACAGAGAGACGCGAGTACTCGACCGTAAAATACTTTCCTGAAATTAAGCTAATGAATATAATTTACAGCTTTCGCTATAGAAGCGCGCATCTTTTGTGAATCCGAGCACGTTGTAATATTTAGCGTTATTTATTTATTCTTTTCTTTTCCAGGACACACAGGAGAAAAGCGGTGTACGGAACGCGGTGCACCAGATAATTCTGATCTCGACGAAAATATTTTAATAGCATCGCTGTTTACGTCATCTCATTGTAGCGAGCAGTGAGAGATTGCTGTTGCGAATTATTATTGTTATTACAAAGTTTGACTCTGGAAAATAATCATCCTGAAAACTGAACAACGCTATTGCAACGATTACAAACGAATCATCGTCGGTGTGATACCGGAATGTTTTCGCCTATATTGCAAGAGAACACGTTGGAATACATTTAAACGAGACATCAAGTATGCTACGCTTCTTCAAATGTGGAAATGAAGTGAGTTACATTTGTGTTTATGACTACGCAATATTATACTGATTCTTTAGAACGAAGTCGAGCGAGCTTAGCGAGCTTATACTTTCAACATTGCTCCACGGCTGTACTTATCTATGTAGCTTTAAAAATGTTATGTAATTTTGCGTAACGCATAGATAACCCCGTTTTAGCATGCGATGATTAAAGGGCTTGACAACTATTAAGTTTTTTAGAGTTTCCTATTATGAAAAATATATATGGGATTTATTTGTATATCGAGAGTAGTTTTATTTATTTCAATTTAGATAAAAATTTTTCACTTTTCATTTAAAATTTTCTCGATTGTAGTAACTCGATAGTTACAAAAGAGTTAAAAAATGCTTTATTTTTCTATTTCTTGAAATAAATAAATGTAAAGTAATAACAAAACATGATGTAATATTTTGATTTTTTGCAGGAGAGCAATATCGTCTTATGATAAACAATGGGAGTAAATGATCGATAACATGAGAGAAACTGTGGAAACGACGTAATTACCGTGGCCGTAAGGATGGCAGGCCAGTAAATCAGACTGTATATTAAAAATACAAGAGAAACACAGCAGAGGACAAAGAAAGGGACAAGTCGAATAGTCAATCTAGGGTGGTGGACGGTAAGGGAGGCAGGACTGAGCCGTGTAGTAATGGATGAATGGGAGTGAGCGCAGTGCACGGGGAGCGCAGGAGTGGCGGGCGCGCACGTTGTGGCACGTCGTGGGAGCCTCTGGATGTGGAGGCCGCGGCACTGGCAACGTCAGTGGCAGTGATGGCCCCTGCTCTGACGGAAGACGGTCCTCAAAAGCCTGAAAACTTGCTCCCTACCCTACCAGCAGTTGCCAGCGGCTTTCTGTCCGCCGAGCAGGCCACGCAGGTGTGCCAGAACCGTGAGATCTTGACCAAGTTCGTGGTGCCGGCAAACGTGCAACCGTCGAAGATCGACGAACAGTGCTTGCGCGGTATCTCGAAGGACCTCATACGCGATGTCATTAATTCCAAGTACGCTAACGATTTTGACTCGCTATCCGCGTTCGCAAACGCGTCCGACTTGATCGGATCGAGAAACGGTACGGCAGCGTGTCTGCAACAGCAGGCGGAACAGGAGGACTTTGAGCGGCCGGTCACGCTGCCGGACGCTGGTCACGCCGTAGGGAAGGTGATCGACATTATAATGAGCGACCCATCTATGGGTGATCAAACGAACAACATGGGTTTCTTGAAATCGAGCGTGGATTTGCCCTTAGCGGCTACTGAGATTGAAACGGGAGACAATAAGAATCTGGACGTCGATCAGATCATGGCCTTTGGCACCGATATCACCACCGAGCAATGCAACATAGGGAACGTCGCTGATATTGGGCACAACGTGGATGATATCTTGCAGGTCATTAATTCGATAGAAGACGCGGAAAGTGTCGAGAACATTTCCGCCGGTGGCGGCGAGCCGGTGCAAAGCGCTGTCGATGGCGTGGAGATGTTTGCTATGCCCGAGGAGGGATTTGCGTCCTTCGAACGGGATTTACTTAATGGCGTGGATGTAATGAGTCTCTGCAATGAGAATATGAATATATCGGTGGACACGGTGGACCAACAGAAGTCTAACAGTTTGAAGTTACAACAGGACATTGTGGCGCAAAAGCAATTCGAAAGTGAGAGACGATGCGCGTTTTTATTAAGAAGATTGAGAAAACTTCAAGGGAGAATAGTGGGCAGACATGTGGCGGAGGAGAATACCGGTGTTCTCGAGTTGGCCCATCATGGAGTAAAGAAATATTTTCTGCAAGAATTGGTCAATATTGGTTCGAAATCCAATGTGAGAAATTTTCCTGAGATTAGCAGTAGTTTGCATTCGTTCTTACAAAGAATTGAGAAAATGTGCGTTGCCCAGAGTAACAGTGTGAATCGTCAGAGAGTGTGTTGTCGATATTTCGGTGGAGGATCGCGTGATAACGCAAGCGGCGGTACGTCCGGCAATAATGGCAATCGTCAGCCGGTATTCGGTACCCCTCAGGTTAAACTAAACGGTGAAGAAGTGGAAAGTGTGTCCGGAGCTTTGTCCACACAATTACACATTGTGGAATCTAACTTTGATTCGGATTGTACAGCATCCAGTAGTGGTGGAGAAAGTTGTGACGAAATGCAGACATTTAACAATCCTCATCAACAGAATCTACTCATGTAAGTTATCTGTGTATATATATATAAAGAAAAAAATTTAATATTAGTACTAAGCATATAAATGTATTTCACATGTTCTGCCTTTATTAGATTTATGCAATTTATCGATTATTTTCACTTTGTTGAAAAAGTATATTTTGAATGAAATAGAATTGATTTTAAAAGGAAAAAGGATATATATATATATATGTATTAGATGAATTTTTTATTTTAGAACGTGATAAAAGTATTTAAAATATCCCTGAAATAATATTTTGAAAAAGACATACATTCTTTTAAAAATATTTAAGTGTTACAAGTAATTATAACAAGCTCTATACAAATAGCATACACCAACTGGATTTTATTATTGTCAAAATCACATTATTCTTTGTATTATAAATAATTATATCAATAGTTCAAATATTTTTTAAAATTTTACTACATAAATTTGATTTCAATTCTTCCAAAAATTTGGCTTAATGCAATTTGAACAACTTAATTTTTAATGTTAACTATTGCAGCAGAAAAAATTAAAAAAATTTTATTTATATTTTTAGATCCTAATGTATTAAAATTTTTGAATTGTTAATTGTTTATAATTATTTATGCTTCAATAAAAAAGCAAACCGTACAGTTTTTTTTTAATTTGGCCTCTAATGTAAAGTTCGGAAAATCTTTGAGTATTTGTACACAAAATAAGTAGTATATATTATTACAATTGGAGAAAACAGACCGAATATGTTTTATGGCTCGGTTCTAATTTTTTTACTGCTTGTTTATTTACAAAATACTTTATATTGAAAATATGTTCATAATTTGTTTGACGTTTAGTATTCAGATTTGATTTAATGTTGCATCTCGTATTTCTGCATGTGTAATTGCAACGGTACTGTATATTATGTTTAAATTTAATGATTCTATAAGATAAAAGAAAGGAGGCGGACAATAAGGTTGAAATAATTTATTTAATTGGCTGGATTTATGCTTGTTAAGGTTTCCCAATATTCATATAGTTTCTACTTCTACTAATAGATTATATTGAGAGAGAGAGATTTATTACACAATGTATAATCTTTTGTAAATGAGTAGGCCAATCGTATTGTTACATTATTTGCACAGATCCAAAAGAGCAGCATGGAGATATGCACAGGATCGTGCAGGTGTAGCATCACGGTGGACCTGGCTGCAGGCGCAAATATCAGATTTAGAGTACAGAATTAGACAACATAACGATCTGCAACGGCAGATTAGGGCCGCGAAAGGCCTGGTTGTTCTCGAAAACGCGGAAACTGTTAACGGATACAGTGGCGCTTTACCAGGTTCTACTGGACGATACAATTCGCCTGAGGGTGAATTACCAGCTAGTAGAACGCGTCCATTTGTATGGAGTTTTTATAGAAAGCGAAAGCTTTTGCAAGTGGATAGGCTACATGAAGTTTCAAAGCGTGCAGCTAAAGCGTCAACAGTGAGATGCAATTGTGATCATGTGTTGCCTGCGTGTGCTTTATGTACAGGAAGGTTAGATCCAATGCAGCCACAAGAACCAATTGAACAACTTTCTGTACAGGAACGTGTAGCACTTGTTGATCCTAGTTTTCATTCAGTGTTGTCATTCCCCGATGGTACGTTTATATATACATGTACTCATTAATACACAATATAAAAATTTCTCTGGTCAAATTACAATAATCTAGTAAAGCTTATATCTTGTTACATAACTGCTTTGTTTTTCCTATAATCCATTTTTTAAATATCTAAATAAATTTTTAAACATTTTTGTCAAATTAGTGTCGAAAAACTTTGCACCTATAGCACACACATATGTTTATTGTAGAAATTGTACATGGAACCCATTTAGAAGCTATTATGAAATCAGTGGAGTGGCAGCAGAAAATGTTGAGAGGCAATATGCGAGCTACCCGTGTGAAAGATAAAGATAGCAATGAAAGAAGAAATAAAAAACTTCCCAACAGAACAAAATATACCGCGCGGTTAAAGAAATCATCCTCGACTATTCTTACAGCAAGTACATATCACGAAATTTCAGTCATTTTGTACAACTTTTTATTCTTGTCTAGTAAAAGAATGAGTCGCTCTATCAAGCTGTTGTTTCTCCGCGATATAAAATAACATATTTTTTTCTTATCCAGGGATCAAGAGAAAAATGTTGAAAAATGGTAAAAGAAATAGACTTGGCCATTCGGAGAGAAGCGTGCCTGGATTAAACAAGAAAAAAATATCAAAATTGCCAACTGAGGATGATGACGACATTAGCGCGCTTTCAAGTTCCAGCAAACACTCATCCCCAGTGCCTTCTCCATTGCAACATGTTACTGCCTCTTCGGAGAAAAATACTGTTAAAGAAAAAAGTTCCAATCCACATGGGTAAGCGACATATGATATTTTTACATCAATTTATGTTTTTTCTGTTTTTGTTAGCAAAATTTTGCTATATTAATTTCTCATATACTAAAGTTCCTATATTTTGGAAAGCAAACACTTTGAAAATATAAAATGGAGCACCATTAATGGTGCTCTCTATCTATGAAATTATCAATTAGTGATATATATCACTATTATTTCAATAAATGTCAAACATTTTATAATGATTGATATTTCAGGCGTTTGCGACAAAACTCATACGATATTGACAATATAGTCATCCCCTACAGTGTCGCTGCTTCAACGAGGCCTGAAAAATTACAATACAAGGAAATTTTAACACCAAAGTAAGATTTTAATAATTTACCGAGCTGTTGCTCCAATTTTTAAACAAGAGCTTATCTTAATTATCTTGATTATTTATATTATTGTATCATATAATATACATATATGTTTCTCGTACTATTAAAGATGGAGACTGTGCGACGAGCCCTCGAAAATGGATGTGAAGAATGGTGTAATGCACAGGCCTGGTCAGGACAGTGATGTAAGTGAATAAAGAGAGCTAATAAACGATAAAAAAAAGCAATTCAGTAAAATAAGATAACGTGATATTTTCTCTTTCGTAATTGTGTCAATTCAATGATTATATATGATTTTATCAGTTTGAAGACATGTCGGACGAAACAATCGCTTTGAGGCACGAGCGTAGCGAACGCGAGGAATATAAACGTTTCATGACATACCTTAGTATGCCGCATCAAACACGCATTCGTCACAATCGTCGTATCGACAGCAGAGCAGACAGTGGTGCGAACACACCAGGTACGTCGCCTCGCGTTTGATCGTGAATTTCAACTACTAAACGGCAATTATAAACAACAAAGATTTAGCATTATTTTAATATTATTCTGTATTTTTTAATAGTTTTTAATACCGAATCAATAAAATTATATTCTCTCGTAAAGAAAGTAAGTGTTGTTTTAGATCCTATGTCACCGCACGCAAGTAGTGACTTTGGTGGAGACGTGGTATCTCCGTTTACGTCTCCACCTGCCACTCCGTCTCAGGTGCAGGACACAGAACAGCCATCGGGTTTAGATTCGCACCGACCGTCTGCTTTACAAAACTCTTTTCGACGTCGTACCATGCCTGCTTTAAGACTAGGGAAGGACGATGCCGTGGCCGCATTTACCGAAGATGAAAATGAGGTGACACATAATAAACGATATATGTATATTGCGTTTAAATGAAAAAAGCAAACACTTTGAAAATATAAAATGGAGCACCATTAATGGTGCTCTCTATCTATGAAATTATCAATTAGTGATATATATCACTATTATTTCAATAAATGTCAAACATTTTATAATGATTGATATTTCAGGCGTTTGCGACAAAACTCATACGATATTGACAATATAGTCATCCCCTACAGTGTCGCTGCTTCAACGAGGCCTGAAAAATTACAATACAAGGAAATTTTAACACCAAAGTAAGATTTTAATAATTTACCGAGCTGTTGCTCCAATTTTTAAACAAGAGCTTATCTTAATTATCTTGATTATTTATATTATTGTATCATATAATATACATATATGTTTCTCGTACTATTAAAGATGGAGACTGTGCGACGAGCCCTCGAAAATGGATGTGAAGAATGGTGTAATGCACAGGCCTGGTCAGGACAGTGATGTAAGTGAATAAAGAGAGCTAATAAACGATAAAAAAAAGCAATTCAGTAAAATAAGATAACGTGATATTTTCTCTTTCGTAATTGTGTCAATTCAATGATTATATATGATTTTATCAGTTTGAAGACATGTCGGACGAAACAATCGCTTTGAGGCACGAGCGTAGCGAACGCGAGGAATATAAACGTTTCATGACATACCTTAGTATGCCGCATCAAACACGCATTCGTCACAATCGTCGTATCGACAGCAGAGCAGACAGTGGTGCGAACACACCAGGTACGTCGCCTCGCGTTTGATCGTGAATTTCAACTACTAAACGGCAATTATAAACAACAAAGATTTAGCATTATTTTAATATTATTCTGTATTTTTTAATAGTTTTTAATACCGAATCAATAAAATTATATTCTCTCGTAAAGAAAGTAAGTGTTGTTTTAGATCCTATGTCACCGCACGCAAGTAGTGACTTTGGTGGAGACGTGGTATCTCCGTTTACGTCTCCACCTGCCACTCCGTCTCAGGTGCAGGACACAGAACAGCCATCGGGTTTAGATTCGCACCGACCGTCTGCTTTACAAAACTCTTTTCGACGTCGTACCATGCCTGCTTTAAGACTAGGGAAGGACGATGCCGTGGCCGCATTTACCGAAGATGAAAATGAGGTGACACATAATAAACGATATATGTATATTGCGTTTAAATGAAAATATTAATACAAACATATTTTATAGCTCAAAATTTTTTTTGTACAGATTTTACCTTACGAGCCAAGAGTATTCCCGTTATCTGAAGAAGTTTATGACAAAATGTTGGAAGTGATGCCGGACGGACACTGGCAAGCTTCGTCGACGTCTCTATGTTCCCGCGACGAAGACAAGGGTGATGATGTACGTACATTGTACTTGTACTGATATATACCTTCGCATTAAATATCTAAGTCTGAGAAATTTGAATTATATAAAATATATATGGGTGCTATAGTATTGACTATTAATATACACTTTGAGCCAACTTTCATGGCTCCTCTCGAGGCTATTTCCGGTAAGCAGTGCCACTTGACGCTTCCTATACTTTTGTAACGTAATTCTCTAATTTTATTTTTCACATATTTCTTACACACAGACACACATACACACAGAATTAGAAAATTTTTACACGACAAAAATATCGCGTTAAATCAACGCAATCGTTATATATTTTCTATATACTTATAGAATCTTTTATACGATTCTCTAGTTTGCTCCTTGTTTCGCGCAGCTGCCGTATGAGAGCTTGCAACTTTAAATAGAATTTTTTGCAAAGCGATCACAATTGTGGATGTAGATGATTCCAGTGACCGTCGCTTGTATAACCATTCATATTTCTACGTTTCTAGGACGGGGAAATGGATTCTCCCGAATCGGATTCGACCGAATCTGCTTGTTGTGACATAGACGGTGAGGATCCCAATGATCCCGAATGGACAGTAGGTGACGATAGGGACACTGAAAAGGAGAGAATACGTCCGACGGCTAAGAGATAGGATATAAAACTCTTAATAAGTACAGTATGTCTACGTCGTCGTTACTATATGCAGAAGCTACCTGTCAATTGTTATATATACCTGTCGGTCATGTAACATTGCACCTTAAGTTAATGGTATTACGAATCTGTAAAGTGTATTATAAATATAAATTTTATAACTTCATTCTCTGCTTAAATTAATGGAAAGAACCTTAATTAATTATATTGCTCTTTTTTTAAGTATTGCTATTTTGGCCAAAGCATTAGAACTGTACGAGCGTCATAGTACATTTAGGATTATACTTGCATTACTGATCTTTTTCCCTTCTCTGTTATATAAATACACATAGTAGGTAGTATTAATTCTCTGAAAAAAGTGGAATCTCATGACAGTGGTTGAGCCGTTTTGTACAAAACTATATTTGTTACAATCACAGCTCTTCACTTAAAATAAAAGTGCCAATCGAAATGTTTTGTAGCACTGTGTACCTTCCAATATTGCGTGCTTTTTCTATTTTGTAAGAAAGAATACACTAATTTGTGTGACATTCTATGAAAAATGTTAATATACTACAGATGCTCTTGAATGTATATAAATTATAATTTTATCGTTATGTGAAAACTTGTATTTAAATCCTTGTATATTTTGCCCATCATTATGACTCTTGCACCTAATTTCGCAAATGTCGTAATTTATGTAACAGTCAAAATCAGTTAAGGAGTATGAATTTTCTTTTTTTTTTTTAGTATTAAGAATTCAGTTTTATTTCTCATATATGACCAAGTTGTGTCTTAAGATATTACTGGTAACATCGTATAGGTACAGGTAAGAGAGGACAATGCTATAAAAAAATTAAAATTATAAAAAAGGAGTTGTATAAATTTATGTATTATACAAGATATTCTTGACATAGTGTGTGAGAATTTAAAGTATATAAAACAAGTATGCGCTAATATTAAAAATGTATTATCAGTTAATTACTGATGCTCTGTATTTTGACTGTTATGTTCTTATCATTGGTATAATTTATGAAATATAAATTCATTTGTTAATTTAAGTTCATACTGAAAGTCTTGTGTCACTGTGATTTCGCGATTTTCTAATAGTCTGTGATACTACATGTATTTTCTTTCGTATTAAAAGTTTTATAACCAGGCAAATGTCTATGAATTCTTAAAAATCGCATGTGTTTGAATTTTGTATATCACTTTTACGAGATGCAAATAAAAATAGGTGACAACAAAATTGTTCTGTATTCATTTAGCAAATTGTACAATTACATTCATTTATTATACTATATGTATTTATATGCACATATACTCTTGTGAGAGATTATAATTTTTTCATCATTATAATAAAATAAACGGATCAATCAAAATATTGGATAATCTATTGTGTACATTATACAACGTGACTATGTGTGTGTGTTAAAATGTATTTACCATTATTCAAATATAAAATTATTTTTATTTTGTTTAAAAGATTTTGAAAATGAAAGTACAAAAACATGGTTTGATAGTGATCTGGCAAAAAATGTCACATATTATATTAATTATTTTTATCTAATCATATTCAAACCAATAATAAGTTTATTCAGGTATTCGTACCAAAATTAATGGTTGTGGTATCCAAAGTTTCTATATCCACTATAACCGCAAGATTTGTAGAGGAATACTTTGGAATACAAATTAGTCTGACCGTCTGATTTTCTTCACCTACAAATGTTGAATATACTTTCTTTAGTGTTTTAGCAAAATATATATAAAGGAATATTAGCAGAGTATCAAAATATGCACAAGTGGTCATACTGTAGTGTGAAAAGTGAGGAAATAAATTTATTATTTTACACAAATGCACTTAATAAAGCTAATGTCCTTTAATATAACTAAAACATAAGTAACTTTATCAAATTTTACTTTATGATATAATATTTACCTGTCCACAGTTTTGTTTCAAATTCATCTGTGTTACCCACAAAGTATATATCTGGACAGTAATTTATGATAAATGGGTCTTTTACTGAGTAAGGATGTACTGGTAATGTGTCTGGAGCAGTTGGACACATATGTCTCCAAACCAACGTTCTTTCCAGCCAATCTAAAGGAGAAATATCTGTCACACCAGTTGCTTTCACAATATCCTCAATCGGTTGACCACTGCTACCCATTATTATACGTTCAGCGACTTTGCCAATCCATGGATTAGTCACACCTTTGAAACTTTCAAATCTAGAAAACACATAACACTAGTTCAGAGCTATATTTGCACACAGATTAAATTTCGATTATGGCTCAGAATAAAAGCCTTTTCATAAGTCAGTAAAAAATGAGATATAGAAAATTAAATCTATTTTTATATATCATATTCTCTTTCTTTTTTAGCACACTCTATATTATTATTAAACACTACTTAAATTTGATTTAATTGTTAAATATAAGTGAATAAAAGTAGTTTTTTAAATCATATTTTTTTTCTACACAATAATAGAAAAGAAATCCATTTTTAACTAGTTTTAAATATATAGTCTTATCTTTTGTTCATTGAAGTCAAATGTAATTTACATCACAATCGGTATGTATATTTGCACAATACCTAGATGTTAGAGGCAGTATACATGGATGCAATGGTCTCTGAGGTAGCATTGTATTGACAGGATCATGTTGACCTGGCATTAAGGTGACGCAACAACATGTTGCTATTTTGGTGAGAAATGCATCTAGGAGTGTTGTTGCTACAGCGACTTCTTTTGCTATCGCGGCATCTTGTGCCTTCCCTTCAGCGTGCCCCATTAAAGTATTTGTCTTGGTAACAGTTTTCACGGAATTACCTGATATGTAATAGTAAAATGTACAAATAAAATCGTTTTATAATTAGAGACATAAGAATAGGTATATACCAGCAATAATAATTTGAACGACACAAGCGGCATTTTCTTGCACTATTTCATTTCCCGCCATGCCGCATATCCAGTCGGTTAAAAGACTTAATGATAAATCCTCCGAGTTATTTGCCAAGTCGAGCCCAGATAGAAACAACAGTTTTCCTTTGGACTTTGGTTGTGCCAGTGAACTTTTAGGCACGCAACCAGGAAAGCACCATTCCTTGATCTAAATAAGACATAAAAGCTTTGCATGATTTACATATACGAGAAATTGTAAGAATTCACACTTACCGCAAAATTATCATCTTTATCTTTATCTTTATGTCCTAATATGGCACATATGACACCTGTAACATAGTTCTTCAGCTCTATGTCTTCAACTAGTAATTTGATGCGTAACATTTCATCTTCCAAGAAAAGTTGATCCTTTTCTGAGCAATAATTTGATTTTGGCTCAGATAATGTGAGTTGATGATCTTCGCTTAACTCATGTAATATTGATGGCTTCCACTTTTGATGTTTATAGAGCGTACCAATTATTACACATTCTTCTCCTTCAAAATCTTCTAATTCTGCCAACTTTAGTATCTGAACTTTTCCTGAAAACAAGATAAATTGTTTTTTATTTATTTGAGTCTATAGTAATTGTGGCAACATACTTGTGTACATAAAGATTTTATATATTATTCTTAGAATATTTTTGTGCAAAGCAGCATTATACCAAGCTTACCCCATTTTGCAATAACTCGTGATATTAATACTGCTCTCAATTCTGCCAATCTTATTGAATATATGTGACAAAATTGCTTAGAAAAATCAATTAATTTATCATTAAAATCAATAGTCAAGTCTTCATATTGTACTTGCTGTCTTTCAAATTTTGGGGGGTTTTTGTTTCCCAGACTTGAAAGTAGGTTTCGATCAGATCCATTAGAAATTGGTGCCATTATTAATAATATTCTATAAAATTAATAAGGATAAACAAAATTATTATTATTTTAATAAGGATAGTTACACTGAAAGATAAAATTGATCAATATATATCTATTACTGTTTTTACACTACAGTATATTAATATAGATACACAAATAATATTCAGAAACTGCACTTTTTACTGGATTCTATATATCGATTACATTGAACTATCATTCAATCATTTTATATTTTTACAATTTTTATTTTGCAATATTAATTATTCGATTATGAATATATATCATATTTTGATTCTAACCTTCTGTTCTTATTCTATTCCCTTTGTTTTTTGTTATGTTAGAGAGATATTAAAAACTTTTACTTCCTTTTAATACTGAAATTTGTATTTTTTATTTTGTTTTTTCTTATCCGTGATACTTATATAATATTTATCACACACCATTGCATGCCATATCAGCGTTCTTTCCGTTCTCTCTTTTCGCGCCTTTTTTACTTTTATAAATTGGTAACTCGCTATCCACGGCTCGCAGGCCGTGTTCCGAAATTCACTGTTAGTTACTAGAAATCTATAGTTCACGTTAAGCTGTGTTCCGATTCCCCACCCGGGTGCACCCGATATTATAGTATACGTGACATATACTATAATATCGGGTGCACCCGAGTGGGGAATCGGAACACAGCACACAGCATTACGTATATTATAGATTTCCAGTACTCTAGAATGAATTTCGGAACATACAATGCGTTCCTCTTGATACTGCAAAAGTTTCGAAGCGTTTAATTAATCAACAAATTTAATCAAAGAGCAAAGAAATCTACAGCCTCTTTCATCCTGAATAATCGAACAATCGATGAAATTATTTGTAGTGTCAAACAGAGTATGTCTACAATCTTTATGTCGCTTTGACGTCGGAATCGGTCCGAGCATTTAAGTTATCAAGAATGCCACGCAGGCGCATGACGAAGGAATTCGCGTAGTCGTGCAGTTGGCAGCCATATGTTTACAGCTCACATCTCGCTAATCTCGCATCGCGTAAAATAGTAATAATTTGTTTGCGACGCGTTTCTCTGCAAGAGACAAGAGGGATCGCGGGAAAAGTGATAGCAGTGATAGCAGTAAATGGGCGTGTGAGCGGAGAAGTTAAAAGCGTAGCTCTTCCCAATTCATTTCGCGTAATCCATCGTCGCACGAATGGACGCGAGTAGCGAACAGCCGGCCGCGATCGCGGCCGAGCCCGTCGTCTCTAGCAACGAACAAGAGCACAATGACGAGGCCATGGAGGAGACGGAGGAGTACAGTTACGAGGGGGACGATTACAGGCATTTTATGCCGCGTGGCCGTGGCGGCTTTCGGTGCGTATGACAGGCTCGTACCATTGCACGGTTACCGGTTGATTCGTAATCACCAGCTTGTGGCATCGCAGAGATTTATGTGTTCTCTCTACCACCCCCTCCCCCTTCCATCCGCCCTGCCGCCATCACTCCACCCCTCTAGTCACATCATACGCTCCCTTCACACTTCTCTCCTAATGTCCTCCCTTCGTAATGTTTCTGCTCGATTTAGAATTGATCGCAATATCTGTATTAAAATCATTTTCTTTCACGAGATCCCGATAAACGGAATGTCGGATTTTACATTTAGTCCAATTTGCGTGCAACGCAAGTTTTTACATGAAATTTATGTCACGATTTACTTACAAGAGATAATATTACAGTATCTTGTAGAAACATTATGGGGAACGTAATAGTACTCGAAGCGAGCAGATCAGATTCGTATATTGTTGAATGGAGCTTTTTCAAGAAAGATTCGGAATATACGAGATATGTGATATCTGATCTCCCTTCCTCTCTGTGGCATGATATAATGATAAGATATCCTAGTCACAACATATAAAAATAATTTAAGGGGTCGTGGCAGAGGTGGGTTTGATTTCCCTATGAGGGGTGCTGGACCTCCAAGGTTTCGAGGAAGAGGGTTTGGACCACGTGGACCAATGTTTCGTGGAGCAAATAATGGATTTCCCTTTGAGGGCCCACCTAGGCCAAATTGCCCTCCTGGTCCAGCAGGACCAAGGTTTCGAGGACCGCCGCCATTTGATCCTAGTTGGGGACCTATGGGGCCGCCAAATCTCATGGGACCTCCTAACTTGATGGGACCTCCAGGAATGGTATGTGCCGCTTAATTTCTCAATAATTGTGAATTGAATTTTTATTTAGATCAAACTTAGTTATATAGATATAATGACGATTTTTTTAAAAGTAATTATTTTGATTTAGCCTCCACCACACATGATGAATGGGCCTATTGGTACAGGACCAGGTCCATATGGGCCACCTCCTGGAATGGGACCACCTAACATGAATAGCGTAAGTCATGTGCAACAAAAATAATTTTAAAATACTTACATATTTATAAGTTACTCTTATTATTCTCGTTACTCCTATTAAACCAATCTTTAGTTTATCAATATATTTCAATTCATAAAATATAAATTTTTATGTAGATTTGCACTTATTTGTTTTTGTAACTTTTTTTAAAAGACAGAGTTACATTATCTTATAGCAGTCTTATAACAGTTATATATTCATAATAATTCATAGATTAAATAATAAATCTTAAAACATGTATTTTTTTGCAAAAATAAAAGGGATAGATATTCAGCATCAGGATATTTCAAGTCAAAATATTCAACACAAAGTTGAAGAATATGTTTTTGAATCAAATATATTGTAGATTCCAGGACAGCAACAGCCACCTCAACAATCACAACAGCAAGCAAACATTCCAGGTCTAGATCTCAATGGGGAAGTGTGGGTAGAGACAAAAGCTGCTGACGGCAAGTCATATTACTACAATATTCGTACAAGAGATACTACATGGACTAAACCGGAGGGACCAAATGTGAAGGTCATGGTGCAGGATCAGGTAAGTACATATTTATCAGAAACCAGATTTTTTATTAAAGATCTGGTAGTTTTTTATCAACAACAAACATGCAACAGTAAGCTTAATTATGTCAATAGCCATAAATATTTAAAGATATAATATATATATAAAGAAAATAAGTACTATCTTATTAAATTATAATCAATATTTATGTGTTAAATTTTCTCTACTGTTATAAGAATTGTAAGAAATGTATATGAATATTAAAAAGAAAAATTTTATTTAGTTCTCTTATATGGGGATTTAATATTGTATAAATTTAATTTAATTTAATTAAAAAAAAAAAAATAATATTTCATGGTTTTGCAGTTAGAGCAATTAGTACATGGTGCGTCAAAACAAGCGACAGCACGTTCCACCACGCCTACTTCATCAAGTAGTACACCGACTCAGATTAGTGAAAATAGAATTTCTCAAGGCGAACAATCGTCTTCCAGTAATACAGATGCTATCAATCAATTAAGTACAGCACCTCCCGGTACTGGACCACCTCCTACATTGAACGATACATCAGATGTCAGTAATCAAGCATCTGAAGCAAATCAATCTAATGGTAATTAATGAGTCTTGGAAAGGAGAGATTAATTTTTATTTAATTTTTTAAATACATTTTTGATGCTGCATATTTATCTTAGCAATACAATTTTTCAAATTTATGGAAAATATATCAAGATGTTCTTGTTTAAAAAAATATTGAAATCATCGATTGAAATATATTTTTTAGGTACAGCACCCGCAACGGTTACCAACACACCACCAATAAATACACCGACTGTAACCACAAACATGATGCAGCCGCCGCCAAATATGATACCTATGCAACATAGAATGCCAAATCAGTTTGGCAGTCCTATTGCCACGCAGTTTGGAGCGGCACCGTTCGGAATGCCACCACCGGGTTTTCAACCCTTTGGCGGTTATGGGCCACCACAAGCGAATTGGGGTAATACTTATGAAGAAGAATATATTTGATAAATATCACGTAAAGGAAAAATATTGTTGTAATTTAAAGTGACATGTACTTACATCTTTCAGGTATGCCACAAATGCCCCATGGTGTAATGACGCCTCAAGTAGCTCCTGAAGATCCTGCTATACTTGCGCAGCTCGATGCTGATCTAGTAGCAGCTGCTATGGTTTGGACCGAGCATCGTGCACCAGATGGCAGATTGTATTACTACAATAGTAAAGCAGGAGAGTCAGTATGGGAAAAGCCACAACCCTTAAAAGATTTGGAAAGTATGTGTAATTTCTTGACCAAATCGGTATATTCTGTATATAAATATATATGTCCATAAGTAGATTATTGCAATTATTAATATATATGTTTATAAATGGATTATTACAATTAAGTAAGGATTTATAATACCTGCAGTAACCACGTTTTGCATCAAGAATCTATAATATAATATGACATAATCTTGTAACATAAATCTTAAATTTTGATGTATACTGAAATGTTTCATTAGGTGCAAAATTGGCATTACGACAGAAAAATGAGGAACCAAATGCTATTCCTACAAGTACTGTCGTTACAACCACTACTGTTACCAATAACAGCGCCGCAGCCGAGCCTAACAAACAAGAGAAGCCGCTAGAGAATGCTCATGAAACCAAAGATAATACAAAAGACGCGGATAGCGCTAAGCTTAAGAAGGAGGAAAACACCGTGAAGGAACCTGCAAAACCTCAAGACAAGTCTAGACCCATTTCTAGTACGCCAGTGCCTGGAACTCCATGGTACATTTAACTATATTTATTTCATATTTATAATATATATTCATATAAAATAGAAAATAACATTTATATTGTGTGTGAAGGTGCGTCGTTTGGACGGGAGATGGACGGGTATTTTTCTACAATCCTTCTTCGCGGATATCAGTCTGGGAAAGGCCGGATGATCTTATTGGCCGTCAAGACGTCGACAAGATGATATCAACTCCACCAGATGCGATCGGTACTACAAAACCAACACGTCAATCAGATACTAGTGAAAGCAGCGACGACGATCAACCCACACCAGCTAAAAAAATGAAGCATGACGATACCAAAAGTATAATTGTTGTTCTAAAATAAATATAATGCACAATTGCATTTATTTTTAAATATAAATTTTGTATTACTTTTTAGGCACACCTGTAAAAGAAGAGGAAGAGAAGGAAGAGAAGAAGACCATCGACATCGGTAAGGAAGCTGCGATAGAAGCCGAGGTAAGAGCAGCAAGGGAGAGAGCGATAGTTCCGTTGGAGACAAGAATCAAATCGTTCAGAGATATGCTTGCAGAGAAAGATGTAAGTTATCATATATCTTTATTTATACTGTAACACTGCTGAGATTTACTTGCACATTTCGGCTAGATTTCGTGATTCACGCCCATTGTTTTACGCCCATTGCTCACTGCTCGCGCGTTAGCAACGAATCACTGGACACGCGTAATTAAAGAGCGCGACACTTAGTCTCAGGAGTATCCGTATGTAATAAGACGCAAATGTAATAAAATAATATTTTTTTAATAGCACTGCGAAAGTTCTAGAAATCAAATTTTTTTAAATATTTTGTATTTCATTAATAATATAATTATATTTTTCTGTTTTATTAATTACATATATATTCTACAATAACTCACAAATTTTTGTGATATTTTATTCAAAACTTTCACACACATACACACAACCCGCTTTTGCGATCATTTCGACTTATAACATTAAATCGAGCGATGAGAGGGAGCAATAGGCGTAAATCACGAAATCTGGCCGAAATGTGCAAGTAAATCTCAGCATTGCTGTAGCACATTATATTGTGTAATTGCATTTATTGTATTTCTAGGTATCTGCGTTTAGTACTTGGGAAAAAGAACTTCATAAAATAGTATTTGATCCGCGTTACTTACTTTTAACATCAAAGGAAAGGAAACAGGTCTTTGAAAAATATGTGAAGGAGAGGGCGGAAGAAGAGAGGCGAGAGAAGAGGAATAAGATGAAAGAACGAAAAGAACAATTTCAGAAGCTTCTAGAAGAGGCCGGACTTCACGGAAAGTACGTATGTACAGAAAGCATATTTTATTCTGTTTATCTTATAAATTCTTCTTGTGTTTTATAGATCGTCGTTTAGTGATTTTGCTCAAAAACACGGAAGGGATGAACGATTTAAGAATGTAGAAAAGATGCGTGAACGAGAAAGCCTTTTCAACGAATATCTCCTGGAAGTGCGAAAGAAGGAGAAAGAGGAAAAAACAGCCAAACGAGAACAGGTATTTTTATTTTATTAATATCATTAAACGCGTGCATTGTTACAATGCAAAAGATATTTTTCAGGACATTATAATTAACTTTTTAAAACTTTCAATAATCAATATGATATAAGTAAGATAAACATTCTAGCGACATATTATTCCTTTCTAAGATTCCGTCAAAAATATGTGTATATTTAACAAGTATGAAGAGAGAATTTAGGTACATTTTATAGTCTCACAGAGTTATGAATAATTTTGTACTATAATAATATATAAAGAAATTATCTTATACTTTAAACAATTTTAGTGATACTAATGTGTTTAATTCAGCAAGCTTTTACTATTAATTAGAGCTTTTATTTCTATCATTTTGTATTAGATTTCAAATAATATTATGTATAAATTTTCATATTATTGCTTATGTGTTTAAAGACTGTTAAGAATATTTTTTCTGCTCGGATATATAAATTATACAATTAAAGTTATCTTTTTAAATAAGTTATAACTTTATATAAATGTATATTTTTACTAAAATGTACCTAAATTCTTTATATTTTAAGAAGAGAGTCACATCTCTCACACACATAAACCGTATTTCCTAATTTTAAATCCTGTCCAATAAACTCTTCTCCTTCCATTCCAGGCTGATGTCATTCATTTATAATAAATTGCTCCATAAATGCTTTTCGACGAACACTTGAAGCAGTGTGTAAATGTAGTACATACTACATTTGCGATAAGTTGTGCATGGGCTAAATATATATTTATTCAGTATCTGCTTCTATGTTTAAAATTAATTACATTATTTTGATTAATTAAATCCAAGAATTTTACCTTCTCTTATCAAGCGAAGCTTTGCAATGCGCGATGGCATAAAAATCAAATTAAGAATAGATACAAAGCGTTTTTAACTTTAGATAGGAGAGGATACATTTGATAATGTTTAATAAAGTTTATGTTTACAGCCATAATTGATTATTTCTTTCAGGTTTCATAGGTATGTTATTATTTTGTTCCACTTGTAAGATAACAATAATACGAATACCTAATATTATAAAATGGCTGAAGAACACATATACCAGGAGATATATATTTCTCTAATAATAATTTTCTACTCCAGTAGATTTGCTCGATAGAAATCGAAAAGTTTTTGTAGCTCTAAGATGGGAGGTGTAGAGAATAAAATCTTAGTATGTCACGGTTCCTTTATATACTTATGTGTTCTGAACTCTCCACTTCAGTCAGGAGGCAGGCAGGACAGGTTCCGTATGTGGAGTGGCTTGGTTCTGAAGCTGGTTGGTGGCATGGATGTCATCTACCATTCCCACCTACACTGCGGGTCACTGTTGGCACACCCTCGCGCGCCGCATTCTTTACTCCAAAGCAGAGTCATGAGAATGAACGAACTCGGTATTTGTATATTACTCGTAATCCTCGTTTCTTCAAAAGATTAACTTTTCCCCAGAGTCAAAACCAATTTGAGAAAAATTTCACGTAAATTCATCATTTACTATGGAAGATGAAAAAAAAGGGCAAACGCCCGAGGTAGCATTAGTATCTCCACAAAGAACAATTTCTCAGAGCTCAGTTACTCCAATTTGGAAAATGTTGATTCTCTAATGCTACCACAGAATTTTTTTTAATATAAAATGTATGGACATAAAAACAAATTTATCAATGTAAGAAATTATGTATGTTTAATTTGTTATTTTATTTTTTAGTGATAGCTACTTATATAGCATTACTTCTTTTGCATATTAAATAAAAAATTATTTTGTGTATATATAGATGATTAGACTAAATATACATTCATAAAAAGAAACGCGCATTTTTATGTTAAAATCATATTTTACTATTGTTCTTATGTCAATACATGATATAGTAAATTTTATGTACAAAAATACGTTTAAACTTTCATATACGTTTGAACTTTTATATACAACTTTCCAAAAAAATATATAAATTACTAAGTCATTTTTAAGATTCTCTCAAAGATTCTCGTTCTTAGTGATACACAAAAAGAAATTATAATTTTATTATGATATATATCTTAGAGGATTGCAATAAAAGTTATAATACAAAATTATAATGTAAAAGTATAAATTAGATTTGGCACAGTTAAAATGAGTGTGCATTTTTATAAAATATTTGGCTTATACTTTGTTGAGGATTTTGACTATTTTTGTTCTAAAAGTAATACAAGTGGATTTTTATAATAATTTCAATCGGATAAAGAAGCAAGTTTTAATAGTTACGGCACAAATTTTTGAGTATCTTGAAATTTTTCATAGGATCAGGATCCGAGTAACGAGTGTTGTGGCAATCTGAAGACGAAAACGTGCCATCGTCTGAATTATAATCATTTTTTGATTATCATTTATTGAATAATATCATCTAAACGTTTCTTTTTAATACAACACAACATAGCTATCGCACAAAATTTCGTTTTGGTCGTTTACAAATTACGCAATGGGAATCGGAAATAAAGTTATATTATGGAATAATTCTTGGGTTTATGTTGCATAGATCAGACAATTTACAAATCTGTCTGTTGTATTTAATTTTGCTCGATTATAATATTTTTAGTATTATAATTTATAAGTATCTAAGCTTAGGAGTGAGAAGTATATTTTATATTTTAATAATAAGATAACGTTTTTTAATAGCACTAATTCAATAAAGAATTTCTATGGTTATTTTTATAAAAAAAAACATACGATTTAAGAAAAAAAAAAATTGCGTTACAATTTTTTTAAACGATGCGACGTGTTATAAAATACGTGACACTGTTTAATAAAATTATGGGTTCTTCGAAAGATATTTTAGAGTATAGCAAATATATAGGAGAAAAAAATAAATAGATGGAAACTCGTTTCGTAATTTGGACGGCTGCGAGCTTCTAGTGTTTTCGGAGTTAATATAATAATAATAATAATAATAATAATAATAATAATGTACTAACCACATTTTTTCGTTTCAGCAAGGACTGCAGTCAAACATTTACTTACTTTACACTTCTAGTCATCATTAAATGCGAGTATATCATGTAGATATAATGGACACAGTTTTTCTCAAAGATTAAAAGTTAAATCAATTTTGAATTATTTTTAATGTGAGCATAGCATTAACACTATATATTTAATGATGACTGGTTACATAATACATGATTATCATTTTTACAGGAATAATAAGTCAATTTTTTTCAGCCACAATGAACCAGCTTAGTACATTAAAATAAAAAAAAAATCCGACAAAAAATAGAGCCCTTAACGTTGTGATACTTCCTGATACAAATGAACATGAATGACTATTTCTTCTCTACCCCTAACGAAATATAATTTGAAAACCAATTAAAAAAGGTTTGCAAGTTGAAATAGTTTGATCCACATTACAAATCATTATATTATAAATGTTTATAAAAGTGGTTGTAATGTGGCTGAGCGTGTAATAATTGGTTGGAAATACTATTAAAGCGTGCATGATATAAGAGAGCCAAGAAAATCTGATCTTAAAACCAAAAGAATTGTATAATAGTACATAAGCAAGCAGTAATCATTTTTCAGCGATGAAAACTCTTATGTTAAATGCGTTTCAGGTGAAAAAGGAATTCTTTGCGATGCTACGTGAGCACAAAGACATCGACAGACATTCGCATTGGAGCGATTGTAAGAAAAAATTGGAATCGGATTGGAGATACAGAGTCGTAGAGTCGGCGAGCACGCGGGAAGATTGGTTTAGAGATTATGTTCGCATACTGAAGGATGAGCGGAAAAAGGAGAAGGAGAAAGACAAAGACCATCGACACAGAGAAAAAGATCACAAGACGGAAAAGAAGGATAGAGATCGTAAGGATTCGGACAAAGGTAAAGAGACGAAGTCTAATAAAGATAGAACTGACAAAGATAATACAAAGGAAAAGAAGCAACGAAAAAGTGAAGCGCCTGCGGAGGAAAACGGAAGGGAGAAGAAAGAAACAGTGATAGAGAAAGAGAGCGGGGAAATCGAAGAAAGTGACGACAAAAGTATAAAAAAAGAGAACGATGTAAGAACAATTAATAATATTGTCTTTTCTTTTACACTTTTAATTTTTTTACATTTTCAAACTTTCGCAATTTTTTCATTTTTATATAAAATAAACTTTTTCTCTTGATTCAGAAGGAAGAGGGAGATGATCATTCTGATTCAGAAGAAGATCGTGAGAAACAGAAAAGAGAACGTGAAAGACGGGCAGAAGTCAGTCTTCGAGAAAGAGAAAGAGAAGTGCAAAGGACCCTTGCTACGCATCTTCGTGATAGGGATAAAGAGAGACAGCATCATCGTCATACAGAGGCGGTTCAACACTTCAGTGCACTTCTTGCTGACTTGGTATTATTTTCAATTGCATAATATTTTTGATAAGATGATTATAGTCATTCATGTTCATTGATACTCACAATATTTTGAATATTTGCTTGAATTAGGTTAGAAACGGTGATCTGGCATGGAGAGAAGCAAAGCGACAACTTAGAAAGGACCATAGATGGGAACTTGCTGAAAGTTTAGATCGCGAGGAGAAAGAACGACTGTTTAACGAGCACATCGAGCAATTAGGTCGTAAAAAACGCGATAAATTTCGGGAGTTGCTCGACGAAGTAGGCGCATCAACCGAATTAACAGCATCCTGGAAGGACATTAAGAAATTGTTGAAGGATGATCCTAGATACTTGAAATTCTCTTCCAGTGATCGGGTATGTAATAATCGTCAATATAACTGTGAAAAGTAAATGCTGATTCAGAATATTTTTTGTTATTACTGGTTGTTCATTATTACTTATATTTTGTATGCATATATTATTTTGCTTCTTTAGAAATGCGAGAAGGAGTTTAAAGAATACATTAAGGACAAACTTGTTGCTGCCAAAGCCGATTTTAGAGAGCTTCTACAGGTACGTTTATATATTTATATATAATATTTTGATATAGTTTTTGCTACAAAATGCGATTTTCAGGAAACAAAACTAATCACTGATAAAACGTTCAAAAAAGTTCAAGAAAATAGTTCGCATCTAGCAGAAATCGAAGAAATCCTCAGAAAGGATCGAAGATTTCTTGTACTCGAAGCTGCCGCCACCGAACGGACTCGGTTATTAATGGGTTATCTAGAAGAATTAGCACGCAGAGGTCCTCCACCACCTCCCACTGCTTCAGAGCCATCAAGAAGACCAACTACAAAGTAAATATTAATTTATAAGAAGAAAGATAATGCAAATATTCTTACATTTTGTCTTCTTAGATAAAATGTAATAACTGTCTCGCCGATCTAAATATATTTGTCTTTGTTTCAGTTGAAGAATGGTCTACATTGAAGCATGATGTTACAGTAATACAAAAATGAATGAATTTATAGGTGTAGTTAAATTGAGCTACTTTACACAAGATTTTATTGCCTGTATAGGATTCAATAAAATTAACGAATGCCAATTCTACATAAATAAAACTGTATTATTGTGAGATAATATAATGTAAGCACATATATATTATTGTTGAACATTATATATTAAATAAGATTTCACTGAAAATGGATGTCGGTGATACGTATGTAACATAATTATTTTACATAATGCAACGAGTGGATTCTCTATATACTTGTCTAACGTCATATGTTTAAATTAATATAAGTTCAAACAACAACAAAAATTGAGAACATTGAATAAAAGAAACGCACTGATTTTCTAATAACAAAAATAACAGTTATTGTAAAATTATTAAAAAATATTACTATTTTATCATTAAACACATTATTGTGTCATTCCAGTAATCCTCTATAGTTTTCTCGATTATCCTTCAATTTTCAAGTTGCCATATATTATCTAATATAACCATACAAGATGTTCGTTAATGCACTTTT
>NW_021849616.1:1182776-1193717 GCF_003651465.1 Formica exsecta | reverse complement strand
TTTTTTTTTGTATAATAAAAATGAAATACTAATAAATAAATTTAGTTTGTAATTTATAGATAAAAGAAGAAGAGAATCAGTGAGTTAATTTTATTCTGTTCTTTTGTTAGCTCGTACAATCAGTCGATAATAAGGATTTTAATTTAATTTATCCTAAAAATTTGCATTATATGATAATACCGTTTTTTGTTAAATATATTTTTGTGATTTGCTACTATTTATAAAATTTTTAGGAAAATTACTAATATTTAAAATTTATTGAATTTGTTATAGGAAAAATAATATGCGTGCATTGACCATGAGATGATAAACTCCGTCAACTTAGTTCTTGCAATGAATCCTAGATGTAGAGACTGAAATGACCAGATGAAAATGCTTGCTTCTGATATATAAATATTCTTCGACGATCGCAATAATAAATTTCAGTGATTTCAGTGCTGGATTGAATGTTAAATTTTAATATCGAAGAATTCAATGCTGGATATATAAAATAATGGTTTCAATGATAGAAATTACATGACCATTGATATTTTAATCACATGCATCACGAAGTTGATGGAAAACAATTGAGAAAGTAAGAATATAATACATATATTTTTACAGTTGAAATATAATGATATTTAAAGAATCTTAATGAATGGAAAAGATAGGAAAGTTCATATATTTTGACTATATATATTACAAAATTTTTTAAATAATGTCTTAAATAATGATTTAAATAAATTTTTTTTATGGTGTAGGTTATTTTATATCTTATGTGCCTTTTTTTGTTCATCTCAATCACGTATATATGTCCTATGACCCATATATAAAAATTTGTAAATAATGCAAAATTTGGATACGTTCATGAAAATTTATTGGAACAGATATCAGTAAGCGCGCTGCTGCCTAATAAATGCCATGCAGATACTTCTATATCTTCCACATTATACCGTTACGATACACAACGGCGTATTGCACTTCCTGCTACTTCGGTAAGAATATAAATTGGTAAGTAAACAGAGAGAGAGAGAGAGAGAGTCGGTAGACTCCATAGTCGAAGCTATAGCGAGTGTTACGTCAGTATATACGAAACAATCGAGAGCACAATCTCACTCTGGAATTCTCATGGAATGCTTACGAAATTTTAACATTCAGCTTACATCTTCGCGGAGATGTTAGAGCACTCTTCATCTTTTTATCACCGAAAATAAATTTCGCTTCTAAAAAGTAATGTTACATATTCTTTTTATTAAACAAAGACAATGATTTCTTTTCTCTTTTTTTAAAAAAAAATTTGTTGCTTACAAATTTCTTCAATTTTATTTTCATAGATAATATTGTCTTTCTTTACAACAAAGATAAAGAACATTAATTTTCAGTATTCCTAATAATATTTTAAGTCTCATTGAATAATAATAACATATGAAATTATAAGCTAAAATTGCAATCGCGGTAATAATTTAAGGAAACAATTCTAGGAACAGAAATAATCTTCTACAAATTTGCAACAAAAATGAAAATACTATTTCAGATCTCAAGAATCGAAATATTGAAACGATCATCGATCGGATTATATCACGCGACATCGCTTTCTCTGGTTATCCCGACCTTGCGCCCTCGTCTTTTTCTTTTTTTTTTTTTGTTTCTCCGGATGTGAATCAATCTATATTCGCAATGGTATGGGCGTACCGGTAAAGGTCACCGGCGACCGGTATGGGTTTAACGAACGGATAGGATAACAGGATGGACTTGAGAGCAAATTTTTGCGAAGGCCTGCCTGGAGGTCGAGGAAGTGCCGTGAGAGACCCTGAAATCCGATTCTCCGACATGGGTGAGTCGCGTATCTCTTGTCATTCTAGTAATACAATTGATATGCACATTATTATAGAAGAGCATTTCCTATTATTAATATAATCTGTATGTTATAGTATCATTATAGATTTTTTATAAGAATCTTCTTTAACGTATTATAATAAATATCATCTCTTCTTTATCTGAAAGTAACGTTATTGTTATAGCATGATACATTAAGCACGTGTTCAGAATAAAGACGATATTTTATAACTGTGCTTAAAACTTGTATGATGTGTCTGAGATAGATAATTTGTGCAAACGCGAGCTACATCTTATTTATTATAAAATTTAGAGAAACTCTCGCAACATAAGAAAAGTCTCTCGCTCAATATATTATTTTTAAATAATCGAGAACACTTCACATACTCTGAAATAGTAAAAAAACATTTCATATACATCATTACTGTGAAATAGGATACAAGACTCGCGTGATTCTCATGAGGACGTTGCCGACAAGAACCGCAGCTATTGTCATCGGGATCCATCGTCGTCCCCCTTTCCCGTCGGCTCCCCCCTGTCCCCGATCATTTTCACGAGCGCCAAAACGCACGCAGCGGGTAAGATCCATCGATCGCAAGAGAAGGTGGAGGAGGAAGAGGAGAAGAGATCCATGGCATAGCGCCGTGGAAGGGACGGTGGATCCTGGCGGCCTCGACGTGCCAGCTCCGCCTCGAGTGAAAGTGGGAGATTTTGCTTTCTATCCGTTTGCGTTCGTCAGTGACAAGCGCGCCGTGATCGCGGACGAACGTGCAGTTTTTCGCGGCAATGATACTTGATGCGCGCAATTAACGGCACGGTTGACAGTTCGCATCTACTGAAGCTGCGATCCGCCAACGCGACGCCGTGTCGAATGGGGACCGGTCGGCCGATCGCGCGATGAGCTGAGGACCCCGGCTAAGGACCTCCGGTGCATGCAACTTCAACGGGAACAACATCGGCGGTGACCTAAAGCCAGGAGAGACATGTCGAGGAATCGAAGAGGAGGAGCGGCTTTGCGTGGCCAGATCCTACTCCTACGCCTGCTGTTGGCCTGCGCGCTCATCGTCATCAGTCGCCAAGAGGGTAAGTTCATTAGATTGATACTCTACGTCTCCCTCGAGGGAGTTTAGCAGTACTTTAAGCACGACGACGGTGTTTAAAGCATCGCTTTGTTGCTTCGCGTTTCGCTGGTCAGAGCGCGCTGACATTAACGATGCTCTCTTCTCGCGAGCCTTCCATGGGTACGTTTCTTGGTGAACGTGAAGGATATTACACGGGGAGGGTACAAGTGGATGGGCCTGATGACAGAATCGCGGCAATCGACGAAAGTTTCAAGCCTTTGCATGGAAAATTTAAATATTTGTATTTCTCGCGTTAATCGTCGAATTAAGAATTTTTTTTATAAACACTCGTAATTCAGATATTTGTAGAAAAATATGATAATGAGCTATCTAAATTCATGGATTATTTTTTTGTGTAAATTTATTATTCATCGTGAATCTATAGATTTGTTAATTTGCTAATGAAATCTTTAATTTGAAATATATGTGAATGTTTTCATTTGTCGATCTGTAAATATTTGACATTATGAATTATGGTATATTCAAAGATTTATAGATTTAAAATTATATCGGATCTCAATTATATCAGGGAATAAGTGGAGGTAAAAATGAAATATCTTAAAATTCGCTTTACGACAGATGCTATGTATTGCATACTTATGCAAGTCCTACTTTCTATCTTATTATACTTTAATGACAGATTCTTAGAATAGTTTGGCGCCGACTTTTTTTTAATAAACATATCAATGAAAAGACATTATTTACCGCATTCAATATTACATATTTTTATAAAAGCTTCAAATAAAAAATTCTATTATAAAATAAAAACTACTTGAAATTAATTGAGAGAAATATATTCTCGAAAAATATATTTATTTATTATCCATTTCAATATAAAGCTTAGTTCGCCTTCGCTTATAACTTCCTCGTTTTCAACCGTTAATTACTTAAAAATCTGTTCGAACGTACATTATCATTAATAAGACAAACTCGACTCCACATTAGCCAAAGAAACTGTCATTAGGAAATGATGCGGTAGAATTGAGAAAATTGAGTATCTCACTTGCGAAATACGCACTTTATTGGAGCAATCTTATTTGTTTCTTCGATCATTGTCTGCGCACTAATGCAACCGTAACTACTAGCACTCGAAGATATTCTCATTTGCGACCGCGAATACATCAAATGAAACATAATTCGCGTAAATAATGGTCGGTAGTCGGTAGTCGGTAGTCACGAATAGACCCTCATGTTTACCCGCGCTACTAAAAGTAGCAGCGCGAGATACGCAATACAATAGAATTGCGATACAGTTGCCAATAGCGGTGGTCCAGTTGGGCCTTATTGTCGAGACCTAATGGACACAGAGGCAAGCTGTCGTATTGTCCGTGTATCGCATCGAACGGGCACTCTCTCGATTTGTAATACCGAGTAGCTTATGTACAATCCTTCGCAATCTTTCCTTTGTTCGCCATTGTTATGCTGATCGTCGACGCACGCGAACATCGCGAATTCGCAAATGTATGATTGTCAAAACAATTGTATCACGTTATGCATGGATATGCACGGAACACATCATTATAAACGCGTTCTAGAATGAATGTGATTATCCGATGCTATTATACTTTAAGGAATCTTACAACAATTGATGCATATCAAGCTGATTATTCTTTTGCTAAGAAATTACCATATGTCATAACTTTTCTTGTTTCAAAATTAGATAACTCGGTGTTTTCTAGGTTCGAATAAAAAATCTGTTAAAATAAAGCATTTGTGTTTCAAGGGGATGATTTAGAAAAGTGAAAAAAAAAGGATTTGTTTTATTAACAAGCACCGGGATATAACATATATATACTCCCCTAATGTTGATATATATGTCAGTTGAAAAAATTACTAGATATACATATAATTTATTACAACCACATTAAAAAAAAAAAATAAAAATAAAATATGTTAAGCCCGATTAAGCCTCTTGTTAATATGTGCAATCATGCGCTGCCGATAGAAATATTTGATATTTTTTTACGCTGAAAGGGAAGTAGAAAAATCATATATCTATATTCGCGCACGAAACCGAGTATCGCTATTTTTTATAGAATTGAATCAGTAGCATTGAGGAATAGTAGCTACAATGAAATATCAATCCGTGAAAGTTTCTCGCAATCGCACGTGACTCTAATGAAATCTCGCGCGCGCGGTGACGCGCGAGGCTCCTCGGAAAGGTCGAAACAACTCTTTTACCCGTTCGAAGACTCGCACGAAAATTCCAATACGGTAGAAAGTGAAACAGTCGAGTCCTCCTAATCCGCTTTTATTCAAACCTGCGATCCCAAAAATAGTCCCTACGTCATGCGGGTGAATGTTGTCCGGTAAAGTAGTTCGACCTTGCGTTTTTCTTTATCTCAAGTGCATTTCGAGTAGCATTAAATGCAGAGGAATTTGGACGATGTTAAGAGCCTCGCATTGGTAGCAACGACCTTCCACGCGTTTAGATCGTTTTAATGTTAACCCATAAAACGGCAGATATATACGTGGACCGGGAGGAATTTGCGCGCGATTCGAGTTGGACAAGTCACCGGACGACATAAAAATGCTAAATGCATTTGCAATTAAAAAATAGATTAAAAAATATGCTAACTATAAATATAAATCACGATAAAATAAATTGTATGATGACTCGATCATTAAAAAGTTCCAGAAGAAATATAATCTAAAAAAATAATATCCAGTCAATTTTTTAAGAGAGAATGAGAAAGAAAAAAGAGATATAGAAATATTTTTTAATCTATTTTTTAATCTAATTTTTCAATCTACACGGAAAAGTAAATCTGTCGCGACACATACGTTTGCGAAATAGTTCAAGATTCATGATTTGTATCAGATATTAATCTACAGCCGATCTGTTTCGAAAGAAATATCAGATCCTCCGCGCTTTCCATTTCACGCGTACGTGTAACGTTGTAACGCATTATACTAGTATCTTTTTTTCGTTTTGGTCGTTCCTCATGCATGCGACACGGAACAGTGATCAAGGAATTTGGAGCATCGACGTTGAGTTGAGAAATATTACATACACTCAGAACGCAAATGACCTTCCCCGCGCGGTTTATTTCCAAGAGAAGTGACGCCCTTTCTCAATGCAATCTGATTCACAACGCCCATCTGCTCTTATGATCCTCCACGGATGGTAGTCATCAGAAACATCTCGCAACATCGCGAGCGAAATTGCGAGATTGGGAAAGTCTAACACATCATTCAGAGGCCAAGAATGTATTAGCTTGTGCTCTCTGAAGGAAACACCGATTGCTAAACAACATTGTACATGCGTTATATAGTTAGAATCCTTTACACGCACACATTCGTATTTGTATGACGCGAAATCACCGCGAATCATATATTATCGAACTAATTACTGTTAAAAGGAATATTCATTAGAACCTAGAATTTATTTTTTTACCTAGAAAATTACAACTACAATAATCTATTAGTTTTAAATTAGTTTTATATTTTTATATCAAATATTTGATAATATTTAATGGACTAAGATTAAGATAATAGAGATTAATTAACAAATAGTCTATGTGGCTCTTTTTCTACTCGGACATATCTCATTTATACTCGTTTAATCGCAATACATAGTTGTATATCATTATAAACTTAATCTTTTTTCCTAAGATTATATGTTAACATATAGTTTCGCGGAAATAAAACTGCGATTTTTTTTTGAGAAAGTATAATAATACATGCGTAGCGAATTTCTCTACGTAATAGCAACGATTCGACCTTTCCTCGAGAGTAGTGGCACAGCCGTCGAAGAGATCTTCATTTTAGAGAAAGTTCATAAAATCACATAAATAACTAGGAATAAAATCTAAGAGAAATACCTGTATTATATATCTACTTACTGCTCGTTTACACTACTCTCTATAACTAGATATTTACTACTTGTTTATTCGTTACACTCTATTTCACTTGCTCCTTTACTTTGCTGGTTTTCTTTCATATATAAAATTTTCACACTTTCTTATATGTGTACATATATATAAATGTTATTTTTCTTTGAATACTGTGTACTACTTGTGCAATAAACACCGCACAAACTTTTATACTTGTTAACAAAGTAATTAATATCCCATTAATATGGGTGAAGCAAATAATGAAATATTAATTAATGAAATATTTATTTATTATTCGATTATATCTCGACTGCAAATTTTATTGCATCCTTTGCATTAATTATCCGCGTACATATATAAGAAAAAAAATGATGAAACATATTTTCACCGAAACACTAAAAAATATTAAAAATATTCTCTTAGAAATTATATATTTTTCATTAAATGCTTTAAAATGATGATATGTCGATTTAAAGAGATTAATACTTCTTTCTCTCTCTTCTCACACATAGTAATATTTTATTCATATATGTTATTCACACATCAAACACTGTACGCGAGCTATAATCGTCAATGAAATCAGTCGCTGAAAAGATGTTTTTCATTCAAGCAACGAAACACTCCTCGCTGCGATCGAGTTAGAAAGTACATACCCCTTCGTGCGTGCACCTCATGCAAGCGTTTCGTATGACATACACGTGTTACCGTATTTGGGTCCCGTTTTCACTAGGATTGTAGAGCAGGTCGGTGGTGTGCGTAGGCAAAACACGCATCTCTCCTATACAACGCGTAACTCTTCGCGCTCGCGTGCGTCTCGAGCGGGTCAGATAAAAGAGACTTCACGGTACAATAAACGCAAGAATCAAAGTTTTCAAAGTACTGCCGTAACACACGTTCATTACTATTCATTTCTTCACTGTCCGTTTTCCTACGACGCGAAAAATGGAGCGAGATTTCTCGACGAGAGACACGCGATGATAAGTTTGCACGTTAACAAGGTACGTGACCTCGCGTAAATGTCAGTGACAAAGTTTAAGCGGATCTGGGTTCCCTTTATGTATCAGTGGGAAGTGCCTATGATTTCATAGTTGTGCAATATCCCCTTTTCTGGGAACGAGTTTTGCGCGCGGGATTTTTCGTATTATTAACATATCTGAAATAATCGAAGCGTCGCATCGATAAGAATCATTCAGGCTGTATGAAATATATGGAAAGTGCGAAGTCATATCTTTAAATATGTTATTTAACTGATATCGGTTTTTCGCCACTTATTTGCAAGGACATTTTTGATACGTTAATACTATAAAACTTTTATTATCAGAAATAGATATGTCATTTGTTAAATTATAGATTAGATTAATTTTTTTTTCGTATCAATGTAAGAATATATAATTAAGATTTAAGAGATTCATTCATAAAAGTGAAAGCTCTTCAATTCATTTTATTGAGATACGTACATGAGATACTTCTTTTAAGCATTTGATTGAGCAATAAATTGAAAGAAAAAGACTTAAAAATATAGAAAGTGTTTATAATAAGATTAATAAGTATTATATGGAGATTATTTTTGTTTTTACTTTTCATATAAAAATAGAATATTAAAATACGTATTGCATATTTAAATTCAATATAAAATAATTTTTAAAAATTGTTGCGAAGTTACAATCATACCTAAGAAGTCATGCAAGCAACCATGAGCAGGAGTTCGAATCGAAGGACGATCGAAAGGAGAACGGCTGCAATTTCGTTGCCTAAGCTTCTCGTGCCTTTTCCGCGCGTTACACTTCGATTGAATAAGCATTTCCTTACCGTGTCCCGATCGTGAAAGTAACGCTCTGTACGGGAAGTACATGCTAAACTGACCATGTAAGAGTTTTCGAATTACGCCAACGATACGTATTTAATGGTCGGCGTCGAATAAAAAACACTTGCGCGTCGAAGCGACGGTAAAAAGGAAAGGATCCGCTTGAATAATCGTGCTAACACGCCGCAAATCTTACGTTCTCTCTTTATATTTGCGAGATTATAGTTATCTCAAACTATATCTCAAACACGCGCTAAAAAATCAGACCCCGTGTCTTTTACGGTCTGCTCACAATGCGTGGAATTGCGCGAGACATTTTGAGAAGTTAGCGAAGTTACATAAGATATGTATAATAATCTCGTAACACTTTCATAATATTGTCTCGTTATCATCATCAATGCAGAAAATTAAATTCATTTCAAAATGTCCTGTTCTCACGCGCATTATTTTTCGATATTTATTTTACAAAAAGGAAAACTTAATAATTTTCAACTTGTGGTACTTATGTATTCTTCAGGCTTTAGGTTTTAAATATTTTATTAAGAGATATAAAAATATTTTTTTTTTTTTTTAATATTAATAATAATTTTAAGAAGGCTATTATGAAAGATAAATTAACACATTGATATACACTATTAAATTCTCATTAAAAAAGAATAAAACTTATAATAAACTGCAAAAAATATTTTTCTATTCTTAAATAATATACCTTTTTCACGCAAAATGCATTGCACGAACGTTTACAGTCGCGCTCCGTTTAGCCGCTGAAAGTAAGTTGAACAAGGATCTTTACCGCGCGAGTCATTAATCCCATTCCCGAGTAATGCGAGCTGATTATCTATTACCGCGATTTAATTATTCGCGCGTATCGTCCGTAGTGGCGATAATATCTGCCGTTAAGTATAAAATATAGTCGGCTTCAAGTCCCTCGAAGTTTAGTCCGCACGATCCCGGTCATTGTCACAAAGATGTGTGCAAACGTTCCTTATACGACGTCTCGATGTAAAAAAAAACCCTTTTCTCATACGGTGCAACCAATAATTAAAGTACACGTACATATACACGATCAAATTGGCGAATGAGTTATGGCGCGGACAGCTGATTAAAAAGAGTAAAACACGAGCGCGGTTTAATCTACACTTGCTTGTTACTCGGTGCGTTGTTTTTATTATATTCACACAAAAATTTTACAGCGATGTTTCGATAGCGATCACCCATGCACGATTGTCAATTAACCACGCGCGCGAGGTAGCAATCATCGTTGCACATATGTAATTGATGTTTTACGGAGGTGGATTTTTCTTCGGCCAAGGCATCTTCACGTCGTGACCTTAAAGCCCACAATGCAATGAAAGAATAAGATATTAAGAATAGGCAACAAAACTAGGACGGTGTTGCAGTTTTTGCAGCAAAAAAGTAGAACAGAATTTATATTCTTTAATATTTGATATTACGGAAATTACCAAATCATTTTATTCACGTTCATGAAACTATTATTCTATACTTTATTGTTTTATAATCAGATCTGACGCTTGTTATAATTATTATCTTATTGTATTAACGTTGCATTTTTATTTCTGCATACCTTATATTTTTCACTTTCATTTCATTGTGTCGACCTATATTTCTGATAGACACAAAACTACTAATCTAATTTAATGGATTAGTAAATAATTCAATTAACAATCTTTTAATCGTTCGCTTTTCGGTGGGAGCATCATCTATTACTGTTATTATTTTATTGTATATCGCGATAACGTTATATTTTCTGCTTTATATATATACATCATATTTTTATATTTATATACCTTAAGCGGAGCCTTGGGTCGTGCGTGTCGGTTTCGCGGCGATGTATCAACGAAGCGAGAGGCGAGAGATGTGCTTAAACACCTTGTAAGATCAACGCTGCGAGAGAGTAGCGCCGTCGCACCCCGCCTTAATTTATAACCATACCATGCCGATCTATTAATCCCGGCCGATTGTAAAAGCGTAGTGAATGCGATCGGCCGGTCGAAGGCGCGCGCGGAACGCGTAATTATAATTACCTGGCTATTTGCAGCCGCATAACTCACGTGCTGCGGCTCCACGACGAGGTGCGGTAAAAACGCGGCGGGATCGTTCCGCGGACGACGCTCGTAGATTACGGCGGTCGTCTTTTTACAGGAGGCGTCATTGCCATGATTAATGCATATATACGAGTACGATAAAACGGAGGCATCGGTTTATAACACGTTTTTCAATTTTATTGTAGATTATACGGTGGCTGTTCGCTAGAGAAAGCCGCGGGCAAATAGTAGAAATCGCATAATTTTCTCTGCGAGTTTTAAAATTAAAGGAAATAGAAATTCTCTATATAAAAGAGCGT
>NW_021849616.1:1175547-1182297 GCF_003651465.1 Formica exsecta | reverse complement strand
GCGTCGATTCCGAGTTTCTTTGCGCACACAATTAGCACGAAGAAAATTATTCCCGTTTTCTAATTTTTACTTTGTAAATTGTGTTTTTTTTTTTTCACTTGCAGATCAACGTTATATTTTACCGCGCTGTTTATCCAGTAATTAATAGGAATTTTAATAGCGTTTAATTAATCAAGATTTTCAAGGGTTTTTCAATTTTATCAAGGTTTTCCAACAAGTAAAATACACGCGAGATAAATTTCTAATAAAATCATGCATTGAAGAAATATGACGATATGTGGTTGAGCGAGTTGAAACACCTCGCGAGATTAACATCTCGCGCAGTCGGGAGAGCAGCATATAACCCTGCCTTAATTTATATTCGCGTTGAGTTTTCGAGGTCTCTTCGTCGATCTGATCGCCGTTCACGCCTACGGAACTATTCTAGTTACGACACTGAAATACAAGTACGACATAACGGCGAACATTACCGCGTGGACGACAAAGAGACTTTAGGATTAAATTGCATATCCCGAGGCTACTCGTAGAATTTTAGTGTTCCGTAACGGATAGACAAAGAGAAAGAGAGAGTGATTTTATCTCAATCGCTGCGCAAAAGTCTATAATTGATCAGAAATTATGTAATGATGGCGGAAAATAATTGCTGTAATAGAAAAAAATGAATGGATGTCAAATAAAGTTTTATATCGAAGTAAAATTTTCTTTGACATTTTGAAAAAAGAAAATATCTATTTGAAACGCTTAAAATATCTCTGCTGAAAAAGAATGTTTAATTACGTTTTACATCCTCTCTTTATAATTATCTATTACAATAACCGTGAATTTATCATACAACATATTAATTGTATTTTATTTTCAATAGAATATATAACTTCTTAGTCTTATTTGGTTTTTCCTACTTTCATCATCAATGAAAATTATATTATTTATATATTATATAATATTAATTGCAAATTATATAAAAATAAATAAAAAATATTAAGATAAGATATTACAAAAGAAAAAGAGTGGCTTTGATCAAGATATAATCATACAAAATATCATTGTCTTCATTTAATTATTTTCCTAAATAAATATATTATGCAATTTACCTCGTTTTCCTTTCTCTCACACGCCGCAAATTGATGTGTATCTCACGTGGCTTTATTATAGCGCACATAACATCGCAGGTACTCGTTACGGTATTCCTCGTTGCTCTCTATCTCATCTAGGCGTATCCGAGAGCTGCCTCCTCCAACTCGTGCACCACAGTTATATTCATCCCGGAGATTATTATCCGATTTATATTGCGCAAACCCCGCTAATAAATTATGCCTGCGCGACTCGTTTAAATGCACGGTACTGCGGCGAAATGCACGATACTTCGCCTTTCACCTTGCTACGATAATGCATTCTGTTCTGATGCATTGTACTCGGTTAGGATAACTGCTGTCGTATCGTTGCAGTATCTTGGGCTACAATTACACGGAAACGAGTGTCAAAAATCGGCCGCTGAAAACGTCAAGATTTCCCGCGATTAATGAAGAGCGCGGCGCTATGTAGCTCATAAAGTTTTTATCGCTAGGAAAATATTTGCAATTATGCGAGCTGAAAGAATAGAATTATATAAAAGAACATATAATTAAATACATACAATGAAATTTTGTTATCTACTACGATAAGAGTAAGATTTATATCGCAGATACAAATACGAGGAGCGATGCCTGAATAAATTATTTATTAAAATCTTAGCCATAAAAGTAACACCGCATAGATAAAAATATCTGAGAAAAAAAATTAAAATATAAATCTTATTCTGTTTTGGTTGCTTTTACGGAGCGTAGAAGACAATACGAAAGTATGTCTTCGCTTCCTTCAAGATTTTTGATATTTGTGTTAGCTTGATTTTGCGAAAAATTTCCACATACGCATATAAACTATATCAGAAATATATTAGTTTGTGATATCTTAAATGTGTAAAAACTATCTTGTTCTATCAGAAAATATGACAACGGAAACTATAGAGCAGAAAAATATGTATTATATGTAAAAAAAAATTATATCTTTTAACTTTGCTCACGTGAATTACTCAATTCATTGTTGATTTTCAGAAACGGTTCGATCTTGGGACAAACTCTCACAGTTGATACCAACAAATTTGGTCTATGAAAAACAAGATCGAAATGCATCGCCGTCCGGTAATGAGGCCGATGCATCGGTGGCGCATTCGCTGGACGAGAACCACGTGATGGACACATCGAAATCAAAGGGGGTAAGCGATCACGTGGAGGAAGAGGAGAAGGAACCTAAACTAACATACGACGCCGAAGAATACGAAGATGAAAATAAGCACGAAGAGGAAGAGGTCGAGGAGGAAAAAGAGGAAGGGGAAAGAGATTCCTCTAATATCGATAATAGCGCAACGAAGAAAGAAAGATCTCCGGCGGAAACCAGCAGCATATTGAATACTGAGGCGAGGGACAATTCTAGGGATGAAGATTACCTCGAAGATCCCCCGACGAATCAGTACGACAATACATATTATTATTACGATGAGTACGAAAACGGAAATCATTCTCGATATGAGCCTGCAGGTGAGTTTAAGTAACTAAAAAAAGGAAAAATTGATTAGTTCTCTTATAATATCAAAAGAAAAAAAATCCGATAACTTTTCTTGCTATGAATAAATTTGACATCTTTTAAATTGAGATATATTTGATTTATTATAGATGTAAATCTCTATACTTTAAAACGTAATACCGTATTATCCTTTATCTATTTCTTTTCTTTAGACGGAGAAAACCTCGATTACCCAGACGCAGAATCCGAAGAAGAAGACATCACGCCGGAGAATTTGCCAGAATCAGCGCTAGAGAAAGAAGACGAAGGTGTCTCGCACGAATCATCTACCAACTCATCATTAATCGAAAGAGAAGTTGACGATACGGTTTCGCCGATGGATGCGGAACAAGGCTCGTCCATGGAGGGCAGCGATAAAACATTCGCCGTTCTCAGCTCGTCCGAAGAAAAGTCTAACGACAATGTCCCCATCGAGGCGAGTTCCATTCTGATAGGCGGTGCTGTGGTATCCGTAGTGACCACAAAAAGTGTGGTGAACGGCACAATATCGGTGCCAACGACGGCCTCACCGACCACCACGGAGCAAGTCGCGCCGCCGTCGCCTTCGTTGGCCGAAACAACGGAACAATACCTAGAAATAACCACTGAGGACTCCAGGATTCTCGCCTCCGTGCAGACTAGCCGCAGCATATCGGGTGCGCGCTTTTTACCATTTCCGGTAATAGATCACGTGGAACAGATAGAGGCGCACAACGAATCGCCCGAGAGCAAGAAAACGTCTCAGCCTCCGTCCGAATCTACGGAGAGCATCATCGACAAACTCGACTGGGCTCAGTCTAAGCTGTCAAGCGATCTCTTGCCGGCCGCCATACTCGGCACCGGTGGTTTCCGGAATGCCGGCAATACGTTACAATTGGACGTGCTGGCTGAGAGAGATCGCACGACAACTCGCAGGAGTTTTACTACTACAATCAAAACGCCAGTTATTAGCAAGTTTGTACCTCGACGTTACAATGATAAAAGATTAGACCACGCTGGCACTACTAGCACGACGAAGCCGCGATTTGAGACCACGGTCGATAATCTCGAAGGTTTGCTACCTCGGAATTACGTATCGAGAGGAACTGCACCGAGCACAGGACTTCCCAAGATAAATTTCAGGTTGGATATATTGCATTTTTTTATCAGACATATTAAATAATAGCTAGAGATTCAACAATAAGTTTGCTGAGATATAAATTTATAAATTATCAATCACACACGCGAGAAAAAAAGAAAAATTATATCTATAGATTATATTAATGAATCACAAGATTATAATTGAAAGTTATGCATCGATAATAATTACTGTCATTTTTTTTCAGGTGGCCTTCCTCAAAACCGGTAACGGCCACGGAAATAACAGAGACGAAGGCCACGTCGACCACACCACGAACAAAATCTAAAACCAATATTGTCATTCAAGATATTAGCGCATTCTTACCACCAGGATACAAATTGAAAAAAGAAGACACAGCTGTTACAGAAAGTTCACTTTTAAGTGACATTCTCGCCAAATCCAAAGTTGACATTTCATCTCTCTTACCAACTGACTATGATAAGAAGAAGATCGAAGAAGAATCCAAGTCGAAGGGTATTACAATCACAACGACGACGTCGACGACGTCAACAACAGCGAAGAGTACAAACACTTCCCCGGAAAAGATTGTCTCTTCTATTCAAGATCTCCTTGCATCTTCCAAAGTCGATCTCTCCGCCTTGTTACCTAAGGATTACGAACAAAAGAAAAAGGATCTTACCTTAGATAGCAAAACTGGCGATACAAATAGCAAACAGAATGCAACGGTCACAGAACGGATCGATTCTGAGTCACCTACCACGAAGAAAGCCGGTGGCTTAAAGATTGTGTTTCCTAGTAGACCAGGCGGTCGCAAGCCTATCCACAAAACAACTACTCCACACATTCCACGTGGAGATGGTCCAGGCGCGGTGACGCTAAAAATACAGAAGGGATGGCCGACTAGGTAAATCAATGTTTTATAATTTCCTATCTCTTTGTTACATTTTTAGTATATTTAAAAAATTAAAAAAGTGATGTTGCACTTTTTTACTTATCTATTTATTGCAAGCTATAATTTCAATCACGTTCTATATCTTTTGATAATAATTCGCATCAAAAACTACTATAAAATAACACAGTATTCAATGCATATATTGTGGTATCAACATCTTGAATAATCATTAAATCATATAATCACTGTCGATAAATTTCAGAGCTACTACTGAGTTCACCGGATGGCCAACTCCGTCCACCACGCCGATCTCCATCGAGAAATTGCTGGAAGCTGCACGCACAGCTACGGTAGCGTCGGTGAATATGTCACTTATTCCCAGTACAAACGAGATCTCAAGCACATCGTCGACATCGACAACGACGACGACGACACTGAGACCGACAACTCCCGGTGTATGCGATGATGAATGCGAGGTCGCCGGCACGGTACGCATCATCGGAAACGCAACATGGGTACCAGAACTGTTCGATAGGAACACTCGTGAGTGGCAGGAGCTTGCGAATCAAGTGGAACAAGAGGTCTTTTGATAAACTTTTATTACTCTCATGAAATACTCGCTAAATTTTTAATTTATTAAATCACCTTTTTTCAGGTGGATTTTATATTTTCAAAGTCCAGTGTTTTAATGAATTGGTATAAAAATATAAGGATCGACTCCTTCAGGTAATTAATTTTATAGATGTTGTTTGAAATAGTGGTACTGAAAAAATGATTAGAATACATCTAATATGTATATAACACTTTGATTACACAAATAGTGGCATTTTCATATTAAAACTTTTGGCGCATATTACATCTTGAACATCATTGCTATAAATTAAACTGTATTACACGAGACATAATAAAAAATATAATGGTCGTTTTCAGTCAAGGTAGCATCCTGGTAGACTACTTTGTCGAATTAGCCAATTTACAGCAAAAAGTGAACACGCAGGAGCTGAAAGTGATTTTCCACGATTCGCTCAGGACGTACAACGCCAATCGGTGGAATGAAACAAATACGAAGGGTGCATTAAGGATGGGAATCTTTACTATTGATCCTAGGTACACCGATTTCGTAGGTACGCTATTACGCTCATAAGTTTTTTAAAAAATATTCTTGTTTCATAAATGTTTGTTATACATGCATTATTATACTTCCTCAGTGATACCTAAGGCGATTACACCACAGTATATCGAGAAAGACTATAAGTTAATACCTCAGTGGGCCATCGCCGTGATAGTGATAGGCGTCGGAGGTTTATTATTCATTATCGTGTTTGGTGTATCTGTGGTAATTTGATCAAAACTATTTGAAGCTTTATGTTGTCGGAAATAGAACTAATGAATGAAATTATTTTCAGCTTGTCAATAGACAAAACAGATCCAAATTGAAACCGACCATGTCTACTATTTACGATGAAGAGATAGTTAAACACACGTCGAGTCACAGATCGAGCGATTACTCGAAACCGGTACACACAATATGGACCGATCCCGACGTCTCTTGGAACGATAAGTCTTTCGAGTCGACTTCTAACAAGGTAAAAGTGCGCGTAGACACACGTTATGGACTAATTTCACATGTAGCCGCGTGATACCTTTATACCGAGCCTGTTGCTTTTCAGATTCTGGTTGATAAATCTTTCCAGGACAACAAAAAGTACAATCTATACGATAGTTGGCGATCCGAATGGAACGGTTATTATTACAACCCTTCGCATACGAGCAGCAAGTATGGTTATGACAGTACCACGAACTTATCGAGCCGTCACCATCCCGATTATGATACGAACTTTTAAATTTGACGGCAATAAAACTGCAACATTTTCTATCAATACAAATTTCATTTAATTTATTCGGCGTCTCGGATAAGCACAGTGTGTTACGAGATCCTGAAATATATATATTGTTCTTCTAATAATGTACATATCACAATATCTTGATACAAAATTCAATACTACATTTTCGTGTAAAACATTTTAAATATATGAATTTGTTATTTTGTATTCATATATATATTGTTCTTCTAATAATGTACATATCACAATATCTTGATACAAAATTCAATACTACATTTTCGTGTAAAACATTTTAAATATATGAATTTGTTATTTTGTATTCATATATATATATA
>NW_021849616.1:1148873-1171144 GCF_003651465.1 Formica exsecta | reverse complement strand
ATACATATATATAACTTTGTGTTTATACACACACACATACACACACATTACTTCGCAAAAATTGTCACAGAGGATTCATTCATTTGTTTTTTATTTTTCATTCACTTTAATATGAATTTATTTATTCTAGTCAGAATAATAAATAATCGATAATATTTGTATAATTGGTCGCACTCCACTCAGCGATACATGACGCCAATATATATTATCGCGATGTATTTAGAATTGCGGGTATAAAAAATAGAATTAGGCAATAAGAAAGTAGTGATTATATTGACAATGAATTTATAAATGATGAAAAACATTAAGATCGGGTCATAACGTGTGTTGTACAAATCTTTTCATGTTATTATTCATACATACATTGTCTTCACATATTCACAGATCTATATAAAAAATATATATAACTCTTATATACAGACCTAAAATAATTTATCCAACAGCGAAAATGAGTTCCTAATTGACGAAATAGTCGTTTTTTCCTGATGATTAATATGGCGTTTGAGCACGCTCAAAAGTTTTTGGTATAAGAATGATTGCCTAGCCGCAAAAAAATATGAAATAGCATGAGTTTATTATTTTTCCTTTTGTGTTGCAATTAATTTCATTAAAAGGATGCAACCATGTATATTTGACATATATAGAATTTCGAAACATCATTGGCAATTCAATAAAAACGGAGCGCGTGCTGAATTTTCCATTTTTTAAATACAATTTAAGGATTTGGCGCATCTTTCTTTTATTTTACCAATGATGTTTTTAAACCACGCTGACTTACCTGCTGGCTGGTTTGCATATTGACAAATGATCCTGTGGAATCTCAAAGAATTCCCCTATGCCAGGATCTGGAAAGACATGTAATACGAATTGCATGATATAGCATATTATCTTGTGATGATAAGAATCTAGATTTATTGCCATTAAATTACATTAAAATTTAATCACATATATAAATCACATATGAAAAATCTAATACATTATCCTAATGCATTACCTGCCGAATTAAGGCTGACGAATTGGAAGGGGAACTTTAGCGTGGTTACAAGCGTAGGTTTGGCCTCGGCAAAACTCACTATTTCTATATGATATTCCTTCAACATTTCTAGGAATTCCTCATGCAATTTTAGCAATTGTGGCGATTCTGAAACATTAGAATAATACATTAGTTATTTATTAATTAGAGAACTAGATGGATCAAGAAGATTACCTTCGCGCAGTTCTTGAACCTCGACTGTTGGCCATACCAACATTTGCGTCATTTGCTTCAGAGCTGCCACATGAGAACCTCGGTGAGGAGTACCGTAAAATAAGATAGCTTTGGTATTCTTGCAAATACCGTGCTTATCTCCAGTTTTCCACTCTATAAGCAATATATAATAATGACTTGTAATAGTATTAACAATAACGATAGCAATATAATAATAGTTTCTTGATATATACATTAAAATATATAAAAAATATATACAAATTCAATTTACCTTCTACAAGCATCTTTTTAACTAATAATCCACCCATTGAATGACCAACCCATATAAGCGGCCGCTGTCCTACATTTGCCATTGTTAATTTGGTAATGAATTCTTCGCTCCTATCTTTAATAGTGTTCCTAACCAATGTGATGTATCAAATATAATTATTGGTATATCTAATACACACCTACATTAAAAGTAAGAAAGAAGAAGAGGGGAAAAAAAAAAAATGAAGTAATATTGAATAATATGAAATAAATATTCCCGTATGACAATAAATGAAATATATATATATATAACACTCACTTCTTATTTTGTATTGGGCAGAAAGGAGTCCACATAGATAAACTTGTATCATAATTAATACCTATAAGTCGTAAGGATGGTATGTCCATGGGTAACCAATCTTTGGGCCAACATAATGATTTAGATGTACAATCGAATCCATTCTTTATGCAGACATTATCTCTAAAAATATATGTGTGAAAATTCACTATTAATTAAAGATATGGTATTTATGAAAATTATTATTTACAAGCACATCTTTCATTTGTATCATTCTATAGATATGTAAAAATTTACCCTTTGCAAAAATAAGGTCCGCATGCGTGAGCATTTGTGTTTTGTGGACAATCATCCAATACCACTTCAAAATCTTGGCCTATTTTTTTCCATTCACGTAAGTGCAGGTCGCGGGCTAAATCTTTAAAAAATTCCTGAGGACGATCGTCGTCGATCATAGTAGATAAATAATCCATAGTCTGATTTAATGTATTGGGATCTACAATTAAATGTGCAAAATATATATATATATATATATATATCACATCTATATTCTTTAACAAATATATATATATATATATTATATATAAAATATAGATGTGTGATCTTTATTATGACAAAATAAAATTCGAAGAATATGATCATGGATATTGACGAACCTGTAACTTCAAATGCAGAAGTATCTACATCGCGTTGTCTCCAAGTAACAAAGACTCCACCTAACAGTCCATGCAAAAACACAACATCCATCTTTGTGGCTGCATGAACTCTGTACAGGGGATGAAGAAGATAAACACGCTGCGAGTATTTTGCTCCTTCGTTTCCGTCCGTATCCAAATTCGCTAATGCACTGATCGCCTGTGCCGACAGACGAATATCATCACTGCGAGACCAACGTGACAATATGCCGATCCACCCTTATCAAACGCAATTTATGTCATGTATTCGCAGCGCAATGATATCGCAGAAAGCTCGATGAGTCTATCTTACCGGATTCATAGATATTGTTTAAATACTCGGAGTGAAGAGACATATTGGATAATATTTTCGCGAGTAATATGCAAATTTCAATATCATCGCTGCAAATTTTTTGTATCGCCATTAATATTGGCAAAACTCCGGCACTGATCAAGTCTAAAATCCAAAAATCAAAGAAAATATGTAGGGTAAACAATCTGTGAAATTAATGTATGATGTATGATATTTTTATATCTCACGTTTACTATACTGTTCCACAGATGAATGGTGACAGATTGCTTCAACACAACTTTTAAGCAATTCATTATCCCAGACAATTGTTGTTTCCGTTGAAAGGCCTACACTTGTCAAATCATGATCAAACCACTCTACAAGATACTGTACATCAAATTGAATACATGGTTATATATGGTTAATATTATTAAGTCATAATCACAATACTGTAACATTGTATATGTTAGAAAAAGATCATTTTCTTGCAATATCCTTACTCAATTATAATAATTAATTTTTGTAAATATTTATAACTTTAAAGATAATACTGTACAATTTATTACATATATATATTTGTTAATTTATTATGTCTTTTATTATCGTACTATAATTAATATTTTGTTTAATATATATTTGTGTACTTACTCGATGTGAGTCTTTGAACTTTTTACTAAGGAACTGTGTAAGACAGAGATGTCCATTATCACATAAAGTATTCAAATGTAACAGCAATGAATGTACTTGTTCTAAGACATCCTACAAAAACAATTTTACTTATCATTACTATAATTGTCAGATATAATGTACATATATGTATTTTTCATAAAACATTTAAAAGTTTTAAATGATTGTGTTACATACATGTAAGTTATATTGTATATGATAATATGGTGGCTGCAGAAAGAATTGCAGATTAACATTTGACATTCTTGCAAGGGCTACTGCTGTTCTAGCATCCAACATCTGTGCCAAATGACGATATTGCCAATCTAAAAGATATGTATTCTATAAATATTACACACATATATACACACACACACACACAAATGTCTAATATTTATAAGATTTATAAATATTACTTATATTATTTATAGGAAAAGTTAGTCCTGCTATATTTAAAAAGAGCTATAATTAACGACATCAGAGTATATAACAATAAATAAACTTACCTTTCAAGTTTGATAAGGAACTAAGAGCAGTTACAGCTTTGAATCGTTCAGTTTTATCCCCGTGTTGCGCCATATACAATAATTTATATGCCATTTTATGATTTTTTATCTTCCACCGGTTTGTGAACATATCACTAAAATTCTGTGGCTTCTCCAACGCAGATCTATGTAGGTCCTCATCTTCTTTGGATATAAACACATCTGGAAACACAGTACAGAAAATTAAGTAACATTTGTATATCGTTATATTTATCAAAAATATAATCATATTGCAAAATTACCTTTAAATCGAGGATCATCGATATAAATATATTGCGCATGTGTTTGTTCCAAATTTAGAACATTTATATTGACAGTGGACCGAACGATCTGTGATACCTGCCGCAGTTGATACAGAAACCAGCAACTTCTGTATAATACAAGCAATTTTTCTCTAAGTACATTCTCTAACACAATTATGATTTTCATCTCGATAAATATTTTCTTCCAACTTACCCCAGTATCACAACGCAAGTACCACTTGTTTTCAAATAATACACGTAGTTTTTTAAAATTTGTATTCGCATTGTATACGGTACGGCACAAATTCTTATCGCATTCTTAACAAAACTGAACAGAACAAAACGGAAGCAAAAAGAAGCAAATTCCGTTGTAATATAATATTTACATTTCACATTGATGCTTTGAAATGTCAAATGTCAAATGTCAACCTACCTTTACACATGCAAAAAGCAACTATTGACATTATGCCCGTATCACACTAGCAGCTCGCGGTCGCGACTGCGATCTGCGATTGCGATTCTGCCTCAGCCAATTAAAAAGCAGCGACCAGCGATTGCGACTGCCTGTATTACAATAAGGTAAATTAGAGATGTAAAGCTATACCTATATACAGTCGATACAACTGACAGACTGGTGCGCGTGACGTCGATAACGACGATATGGCGTCTGTCAAAGTAACGGAGCAGAAGGTTATATTGTGCGGCGAATACGGCGTCGGCAAGACGTCTATATTCCGACGCTTTGCTAACAATACATTCGTTGCCAGTAGCGATCGTAAGTCGACCCTGGGCCTCGACAATATCGATAAAGAATACGTTGTTGAAGACAGGCGAATTCGCGTGAGTATTCAATCTTATATCTACCAGTCGCTTTTTATTTTGTAAAATGCAAAACATTTAATTATAATAGGTAATTACTTTCGACAAAAACATTGTGTTTCTTTTTCTTATTGATTATGTTAAGTCGTCTCTATGTGAATTCTACTATATAAAATTTATTTTTGTATTATCTTCTGTTCTGCTAAATTAAGTATGAGTTATGTACAATGAACTATATAATAAATTGAAATAATTTACATATTTCAGTATTATGGTTCTTAAATGTTGCATAAATATACTAATAGATATATTATTTATATATAACCAAGAGATATATAGTACAATACATTTTGCACATCCCTTAGAGTTAATGAGTATTTCTGACTTTATGCTTTTTACTTTTCTTAGCTACAACTATGGGATACTGGTGGTATGGAAAGAGTAGCATCCGTTACGTCGAGTTATTACAAATTTGCAGAGGCTGCTATTCTGGTATTTGCCCTGGATAATTCAACATCGTTTCATTTATTATCCCAGCACTTGCTTGATATAGTTACATATGCAGAAAATGCAAAGATATTTCTTTGCGGAAACAAAAGTGACCTGGAAAGCATTGCACCACAAGTCACAGATGCAGAGATGGAACAATTTTGGTAAAGATTTTTAAAATTTTTCTTTTGCAATTGACTTAATTTTTGATGAAGTGCGAAAAAGATAAATCTCTTCTAGTGAACAATGTCATAATTTGATTTCGGGAATATACAAAACATCATGTAAAACTGGTGAAGGAATAAATGAGATGTTTGAGGATATAGCGCAACATCTGGTGGAAGCTAATCGGTCGCGAATGGAGCTTCACGAGATGGATAAGGATCGTTTTAAAATTTCCTACATCGACGAAGCGGCTGATCCGTCATGTTTGTGTTAATCTATGATTACAAACAAATGTATAATCTTTGAAAACTTCCAAGGCTCAATGTGGATTGTAACACTAAGGGGAATCTTTTATATCAAACATCTATTACATACGACTTTTCTATGAGGAAAGGTCGCGAAAAGAGAGGATGAAAAAAATGTACAAGCGTGATGTACGTATATAAATGACGTATTGCATTTACGATTTTAAATAGAGTTTAATATACATGATGGTAAAGACTTTCAAATAAAAAATTATTATTTACATTGTGAGAAATTATACTTCTAATCAACTTACAAATTTGCAGAGGCTGCTATTCTGGTATTTGCCCTGGATAATTCAACATCGTTTCATTTATTATCCCAGCACTTGCTTGATATAGTTACATATGCAGAAAATGCAAAGATATTTCTTTGCGGAAACAAAAGTGACCTGGAAAGCATTGCACCACAAGTCACAGATGCAGAGATGGAACAATTTTGGTAAAGATTTTTAAAATTTTTCTTTTGCAATTGACTTAATTTTTGATGAAGTGCGAAAAAGATAAATCTCTTCTAGTGAACAATGTCATAATTTGATTTCGGGAATATACAAAACATCATGTAAAACTGGTGAAGGAATAAATGAGATGTTTGAGGATATAGCGCAACATCTGGTGGAAGCTAATCGGTCGCGAATGGAGCTTCACGAGATGGATAAGGATCGTTTTAAAATTTCCTACATCGACGAAGCGGCTGATCCGTCATGTTTGTGTTAATCTATGATTACAAACAAATGTATAATCTTTGAAAACTTCCAAGGCTCAATGTGGATTGTAACACTAAGGGGAATCTTTTATATCAAACATCTATTACATACGACTTTTCTATGAGGAAAGGTCGCGAAAAGAGAGGATGAAAAAAATGTACAAGCGTGATGTACGTATATAAATGACGTATTGCATTTACGATTTTAAATAGAGTTTAATATACATGATGGTAAAGACTTTCAAATAAAAAATTATTATTTACATTGTGAGAAATTATACTTCTAATCAACTAGGCTTGATTTATTAATGTAATTTACGATCGATAATATATAATCAACATACATACTATGTATACTTAAGGCTGTAAAGACCACATGATAACGAGGTACTAGTGCTGAGCCCAATTGATAGTTTTCAAGTCGATACCATCTTCCATCATTTCCCATAACGGGCTGTAAAAGAACAAGCGAATAAAGATTAGAGTTTCGGCACTTATTCTTGACGTAACATCGTCACGACTAATAGATATGTATAGAGATAGAAATAATCACATGATCTCATGAAACGTCCAACAATAAAGTTATTCTCTCCGTGAAATAAGATTACAAACGTTTCAAATTGTTAAGGTCAAAGTAACACATAATATAAGTCTAAATATTATAGATCCTTCACCATGTCTTACATTTGAGAAAAATAAACATTTATATGGTAATTAATGAACGTGTTACCTCATGCCCCGAAGTCGTTTCACTTGCTTTATCGTATTTTCCGCGGTGAAATTCATTTCTTCCAATGTTGTAAATCGTCCAATGCCAAACCTAGTTAACAAAATTGCAAAGTTACATTTATAGAATATAAAATTATTAATAAGATAACTTTGCTAATTAGCAAAGTGCCTTAATTTTGAAATATATGAAATGTGGATTTTACCTAATACTGGAATGAGCTAGATCTTCAGAAGCACCAATCGCTCTCAGCACATAACTGGGCTCCAAGCTCGCGCTGGTGCATGCCGAACCGCTGCTAAGCGCTATGTTCTTCAGAGCCATTAATAACGATTCACCTTCGACACACGAAAACGATAGATTCACGCAGCCGGGATACCAAGCTACGGGGTCGCCGTTTCGCACAACGTGCGTCAAGTTCGACGTTATCTTCTCAATGAGGTAATTCGAGAGCGTGCTGATGTATTTGTGATCGTACTAGAAAATACATATAGTATGGACTTTAATATCTTAAAACGTATTACACATAGCAGTAACTTTTCATTTCACTCACATCCATCTCGCTCTGCGCTAGCTCACAAGCGGCACCCAGTCCTACAGCTAAGGGTGCAGGTACAGTGCCGCTTCTCATTCCTCTCTCTTGTCCACCCCCACTTTGCAACGGTTCCACACGCACCCGTGGTCTTCTTCTAACATATAGGGCTCCAATCCCTTAATCAGCAATTAATAAAATGGATGCGTAAAAGATGTATCAAACTCTTATCATGCGTTTTAAGTGGGAATTATATTCATATTTTTCATAAAAAGTTCACTATTAAAAACCAATATATAGATAAAAAAAAAAATTTATACCTCTAGTACATTGATATTTGTGAGAAAGTTATATTATTTTTCTTTTTATAATAATAAATTACAATAATTGCGGAATTACCTTTTGGGCCATATAACTTATGACCGCTAATAGACAAAAGATCAATATTCATGGCGTTAACATCGACTGGTATTTTGCCAACAGCTTGCGCAGCATCTGTGTGAAAAAATACTTTCTTCTTTCTATAACATTAAGAACAACACAAATAGAATTAAAAGAGAATTATAATAGAACAATCATAATATTTTAAATTTGATATCTTACCTACAAATGGCGCCAATTTCCTCAATAGGCTGTTTAACACCAATCTCATTATTCACCATCATTATAGAAACAAGCGATGTAGATGGTCTAATGGCTGCTTCTAATTCATTGATATCAATAAGACCATTTGAGTTAACAGAAATGTATGTTACATCAAATCCTTCTGCTTCCAAGGCTCTACATGAATCCAATACACATTTGTGCTCCTGGATAAATCAAACAACTTTATTATATATATTAAGACAAGATTTTTTATAAAGATGCAACTTTCTTACTGTCTGGGTCGTCACAACATGATTTTTTCTTGATTTGTAGAACCTTGCTACACCTTTCACAGCTATATTATTACATTCTGTCGCACCAGATGTAAATATCACTTCCTTCTTATCTGCTCCTATGAGATCTGCAATTTGCTGTTAAAAAGAAAAAACACAAATAATTTTTTATATATTATAAAATCATAAAATACAACAAATTTTGTAAGTTAAGACACCAACTTGGCGAGCATGCTCAACTGCTGCTTCTGTTTCCCAACCATACATATGAGTTCTGGAATGTGGATTGCCATGGTATACTGTCAGATATGGCATCATTTTATCCAACACTCGAGGGTCCTGCGTAATAGTTTAACATCTTAGTTTTTTACATGTATATAGATTGCATCATATGACATCATGTTTTCAATTTACCAGTGGGGTAGTAGCTTGGGCGTCCAAATAAAGAGCTCTACCCTCCGTTGGACCCTTTTTATATTCGTCCGTGATGGGAGCTATACAATGTATAAAAAATTACTATTAAATATTACACTTGACATATATATATGATTAAAGATGCATTAATTTTGGTACCTCAACGATACTTACATTCATACTCGGCAATGTCTGACAAGTGCTGACCGCACGTGTGCAGACAATGGCGATCTTTCACGCGATGTAACGCGGATAACAAACATCTTGTCGATCGAAACATTCTAATAATTGCCTGAAATTATTCTCATGAAGACGAATCACACATTCCACGAACTCGCATGTTCTAACCTCGCGGAAGCAACACTGTGCCGCACCATCAACCATCAACAATAGCAAAATGAGCACAGCGGCACAAGCGGAAGAAAATGAAGTATTGGTATACATATATATATAATATATATATAGATATTACATTACTATGCAACTTTTATAATTTCTCCATCATTATGAGAATCATAAATGTAAAAGGATGAGGTATATATTTTGTTATTAAGAAATTACACATAATCCTGAAAAAAAAATTACAATTGTATTTCATTTCAGTCATTTCACAATGATTGAAAAATCGATTATTAATTAATTTTTACATATAATAAATATGAATTATCTTGAGATATAATTATCAATTATATATTGTAATTATAATATTTTTAAATATGTAGGATTAAGCTAAATGGACTCGCATAATGAATTTGTATAAAAAAATCAATATAAAAGTCATATTTAAAGTCTACAATTTCCTCTTTTTTTATAGATATATTTTTATATATATACCACAGTGCAAAAGAAGAAAAATATCTTTGAGCACAGATTAAACGAAAAATAAAAAAAGTTTTTTTTTTCTTTTGCAACATAGTTGTTTGCTTTATCATAAGCTGTAGAAAAATATTGTAACTTGGTAAAATTTTTAAAAAGTAACCAATGTGGTATCTCTTTCCACATGTACACACGCATGGATATATACTTAACATATTTGATAAATATTATTTTCTTTAAAAGTTATTATTAAAAATAAGCAAGATTTAGATATATGCAATTTTCCCTGATATTATTATAGAGACTGATAATCTCGATAAATACAAGATATTTAAAATGTACTACACAATAAAATTCATCTAAATTATAATAATACTCATATTATAATTATATAATATTAAAATGCATTAGAGAGAATTCTGTCATGGAAATTTCTAATTTCAGTAAAATTAAAAATAATAGCTGAAATAATATACAAATATAAGATCCTTAGATATAATGATCTTAGATTTAACTGTACGTTAATATGATTCTTTATCGAGTATATTATTACACAGGTTTAACGATCTTTAGAAAGATTTAAGGAATCTCCTATGTCGGCCGATTGCGATGATTGTTGCTTCTTATGCAACGTCGTCATGTCCAACATGCCTCCAAAGTCAGATTTAATACTCGATATTGTCAGATCTTCTGTTCCTTGATATTCGCTTGGTCTGCTGATCTTCGCGGAATCGATCTGTGCTTCCAATTTCTTACGATCGCTTGTATAATCCTCGGCGCTCGCCGAGAAGCTTCTGCAACCTTCCGACGAGCCGACAGTTTTGAAGGGTGACGGAATCGCATCGACGGTAACGAAGTCGCCCGCTTTGCGTTCGTTACCTTCCATATCCTTTGCCGGCGACATTTTGCCGAGGGGCCCGAATAGATTCGCAATGTTACGCATATACGTGGATGGCGAGGATGACGAGGTTCGCGTAAAGTCTGCGATGGAGAAACTAGACAGCTTCGCCAAATCGGCAGTGGAGAAATTCGCCAGCTTCGTCAGATCCGAAAACTTTGTGATCTGCTGCGTGATATCCGCTAACGGAAAGTCGGAATTCGCTGATGTTCGGCTCTTAGTGCCATCGCCAGCTAGTGGATTCGGCAGTTTTGAAAAATCCGCCGGTGCGAAATCGTAATCGCACTTGGCATTCTTCACCGATACCGTAAGCTCGCCCGATTGAAAACTCGGTATTATCTCTGATGGCGATATGTGTTTGGAGCTTACGATGGAAGTGCTATCTTTTATCTGTGTGATAGACGCGGCATCATTAGGACCCATACTGTCTTTTTTAATACTATCCCGAGAGGTCGATGGTTGCAATACGAACGGCTTGGACGTGGGAGTGATTATGGCACCACCGTCAGGTTTGAAATTGACCGGTGCGAGGAAAACAGCCGCGTTACTAGCTGCGAGACCCACGGCCTGCGGAACGGGTGGTCCAAGAGATTCCGAAGAAGGTACCAAGGGAAATTTCATAGTCAAGTACTCGGGCACATTGCCATCTTCAGAGCCTGGGCAAATCATTTCTCTGATTACATCCCAGTACGAGCCATTTGACCTATTTCGACCAGGCAATTTCGATGCTAGAGAGCACTATTAGTATAAGAGATTATTAGTATGATATTTGACAAGCTTATTGTCTGCACATTGATTGTTAATGTACTCACTCTTAAACGTTCAAGGTATGTTGTATTGTTGTTGAAATTGGCAGTAAAATCGATGCCGCCTTCGCTCTTATAATATTCTATACATCTTCTCTACAAAAATAAATGATATATGACATGATAGTAAAAAAAAGTAAATAAAAGCTTTTATGTGAATCTAATTATCTTCGAATTTTGCATTTATCTTCAAATTTCACATCTTGCTGAATTAAATTTTAATTCATATAAAGTAGTAATACTAAAATATAATAATATAATAATTGTTTCATTAAGAAATACTTACAATCTCTTCCAAAGTATCTTGAGAGAGAAAATGCTCCTGTGATAATGTGTAACTGAGAAGCATTGGTCGAGGATATTCGTGAGGTCTATTTTCAGGTGGTGGTAGAGACCAAAAGACATTGAAATTCGACTCATAGCAATTGCCATCCATATTGTAAGGAGCTATAAATTAAAAAGTGATAATTATAAAGTATACTCTACATACAGAAGAAATTTTTAATATACTCACAGCATATTAATCCCACGCATGGTATATATCCGTTATCGCTAGGTCCCTTCATTTTGATCTGATAATCTAATTGAGAATCCACATCTCTCAACGAAGGTGATGCATGAGAACGTGGGTGAGAATGATACCATCCTACCAGTGTGACACGTTTCCATTCCATGGCTCTTGCAATTTCAGCTTCCACAGCTGCTGCAGCCGATTTTTCTTTGCCAGAGTATCGACATGGAAATGCACATGTTACAGAAAGATCTACAACAAAATATAGCTCAATCAAACAATATTCTAAATGAGCATAAAATGTAATAATCATGTACTTCATATATAATGAAATTCAGTTATAAAATGTACTATGTGAATTGATATCCCAGTGTCCGCCAAGATAGCCGCAAATTTCCTTGTCTGTTAAATGACAATGTAAGTCTACTAATAAGGCTGCAGTGGTTGTGATAGTCACCAAGAAAGGCTGTATCTTTCCGAGTGTACTAAATGATGTCAGTTCTACCATTGTGCTCATATCCCTGCAGAGTAAGAAAAATATTATAATTTTCACAAATAAAGATATACATAATCAAAGAAAACAAATATATTTCTTTATAAACTTACATGGCATGACTTCGTATGCCTAAATTAGCATGTTTTACTGGAACTCGTATTATCTGTATTAGAGGATTGGTTTGAATTTTTTCGCCACTCTCCTCTGCAATTTCTGCTAGTGCCATTTCCATAATCCCAATATACTTTTAAGAAGTAAAGAGAGAGAGATGTGGCTAACAGAATTGAAAAATTCACATATATCCTCTTTTATTTTCTTCGTGTGACGTTTGTCATGTTAGAAAGTTTTTATTATTAAATATATATTATTTCTATCGCTTTTTGAAAAATTGTACAGTATCTTTCATACAATCAACGTGAAATATTTAAAAAACACGTTTTCTGCATAAATTAGAAAAGTATACATATATGCATTGCACGATAGCGTTGCTACCTAACTCAACCTGATCTGATTTGACAGTGCTTGCAGCTGCAGTCGGGAAGATGCTAGGAATGCTTCGAAGCGTTTTGAGTACGGTCGACTTACAATTATAGTTGCCAACAGTTAATAAACCTACTGCCTTTTAAACCTACTGTCGATAATATTATTGTCGAAGATAAGTCAGTGAACGTGATATTAAAATTAGATATATTATCATATATATTATCAGTTATTAATTTTATAGAATACAAAATATAGCAGTTAATATTTTTTGTGTAAATTATTTAATTCTTCTATTTAAAAAATAATTATTACTATATAAAAAACAACCTAAGAATGATATCTTTTCGTCATCTTTTTATAGATGATGTTTTTTTGGCAAAGCGAAAAGATGGCAAAAAGATGTCTTTTCGACTAAACAAAATGTTCTTTTGTAACATGCTAAGTGTTATATATCTTTCTCGTATTTAAGTTTTAGTTGAGAACTATAAAAAATCTGCAAAGCGTGACTAATAAGATATTTTAACCATATTTCTATCGGTTTAATTTTTGATACTAATCCCCATATATAGGGGATTCAGATATTCAACTGATTTTTGAAAAATTCGGGCAGGTAATATCCGATTTTTTCCTCCAAATTAAAAAGAAAGATATAGAGATTTATGATTAATTTTAAGCTTTAAATATCTTTGTATACAATATTCCAACAATAGAGATATTGCTAAAATTAAAGATAATTTAAAAAATATCTTTTGTAATTTTTTCTATTCTAAAATATTGCAAATCTGTTTTAAATCATAAAATATTCTTCTCTCGCCCAAAATAAGTATGTACAACAAATGCGAAATCGATATGCTTTTCCAAATTCAATAGTTTGTTCATATATGATATTGCAGAGATTACAAGGTCCTTTCATGTACGTTTCAATTATCGTTATGTAAATTGACTCTGTTTTGTGATGTGTGCTCAGCATAGGATGAGCATGAACGCGTCGAAGCCTTCGGGCAGCTCTGCTTGCTACGCGCATCCAAAATTGCGATCATATAAATTTGCTAGAGAAAGCGGGAGAGGGGGTCGCCCAATTTCTAATAAAAAAATGCGTCTACGGTTTACATATCCTGAATAGATAAACACATTTGGAGTTTTATACTTATATATAAGGGATGAGAAATATCTATTATTTTTTCGAGAATAGCGATATTGAAGGATGAGTATATATCCCATTTTTTTAAATTTGAAATATCTCTCAAAGAACTTTAATCTATAATCTTTATATTCTATCCAAAAGGTGAAATGTTTGTATGTTGTAGCTATTAAATGATTAAACAGATTAGAATAAACCACATGCGAGGAGAATCAAATATCAGTCAAGTATATCAAAAGGTTAAGTAATATTTGAGAATAATTAAATACTAGCATTATCAAATATTAATTATTTGTCTCATATTTCAATTTAATTAATAAGTACGATATTATTATCTCTGATGTGGAAATAGCCATTGCGTCAATCGTAGAAAATTATAAAATGTAAGAATAAAGTATCAACGGAAAAGAATTTACTTGGAAGCAAGTATATCAACAATTAAATAAAGAGATTTATAGGTAGATTTACAGGAGATTGTTAGGGATTTCTGAGGTATAATGAGACGTGTTCGACTGTATGAATATCGTTCCAGTGCTATTGTAGACATCACATGGGTAAACTGTTTAGGCGGATTATGGCGACAAGCTCTTTGTCACATCTGTCATATACATGGCGTTATATTCCATTTCTATGCCATATTTCGGTATCCAGAGTTCGTTTCTTTTCGCCTACATCATTGAGAGTCGTCATATAATCTAAAAATAGGATTAATCTTGATGCGATGGCCAATATACATCGTGTAAGCAGGAACTTATGAGTTCTCACATCCAGTCACGTTTGCTATTTCTATTCTTTCCGATTTAATTCCATTTTCATCTACAAATAAGAATTCTCTGGTCTTACTCGAGATCTATTAATAACTGTTTAACATTTACAAGTGTAAGAAATCTAATACTCAGAAAATTATTTTTTTATTACGTTATATATTTATTAGCTATCATTTTTTGTCGATAATAATTTGCGCAAACTATTATATATATATATATATAATAGAATAATTTTTATTTGGAAACATATTTTTGATATCTTATATGATTGGCTTCTAATTTCGTCTAAAGCGTAAATTCTGTCGAGAGGAAACATGAATAAAATGACAGTTTCAAGATATTCTATTTATCGTAAGAGAGGTAACAGATTTATCTTACACTTAGAGTATAAAGAGACAACACATACTTATAATACAATTAGAATTATCGATAGCGATTCTCTGTGGATGTTATACGCAATTAAGGAGCATAGTATAACGCGTTTTCTTCCATTTTCGTCTGATATAGAAGAGACGGGAGCATCGGGGGTGCAATTCATATTTGCTGCCGCAGTCAGCAGCGGAGAGAATTGCACCTTTAATCAAGATTTCTACCAATTTGCGAGCGCCGACGGCGCGAAGACAAAGCCTATTGTTGCCGTAACTGGTCGGAGCTTCAAGTGTTCCAACGCAACGGTGAGAGCCTGATGCGCGCGTGTATACCGGGTGTACCGATAAGAGAGACCGATAAATAGTTGATGGTTCGGTTTTCGATATACTCGTGATTCGGTAAATAATTTTTTCGTTAATCGATCAAAAGTCGTTAGATAATATATTACATGATCTGTCAGATTATGCGATGAGATAGAATTGAATTCTATTTTTAGATTCATATCATTCGATTTCTTGTATTTTAACATCCCGCCAAGAAGGTCAGTCTACATTTGAAATCTGAATCCTTTGTAATTTTTAAATGAGAGAATTGTACTTGCAACTAATTTATAATTAACTTATAAATTATATTGTAATTATCATCTAATTAACATTTTAAAAATAAAAGGTAAAAGCGCATTTGAAGTATGCAGGTATAAAAGATACAAAATACTGCAAAGATTTTAAAATTAATGAAGTTTTCAGATACGTATTGAAAAAAAATATTTAATTTTTAATATATCTCTGATAAAATTTTTAAATTATTCTTCTCAATTTTCATATATATATTATTTCGTTTCGTAATACGTAAGACCGTCAATTTTGTATTAACATATAACCAATAATCTATGTAAAGTGAACAGCTATTTACGGATTACCCCGTATACGCACGTCTTCATTGTCGGACCGGGACAGGAGGAGAAGATGAGGATTTTGTAGTGAAGACTGACGCTCAGGAACCGTCGAGCTAGTCGCTTCGCATCCCAGAAGCCTCTATCTCACCGTTCGCTTCCGGCTAAGCCCGCTGCTGTCGCATCCCAGGCAACTTGAGGCTACTCGTAGTTCTGTTTGTGTTTGCTAATTGTGAATTGTCTACTTCTTGCCGGCGTGCATGCGGCGCCGAGAGCAAGTGAGACAGTCGCATCCCAGGCAACTTGAGGCTACTCGTAGTTCTGTTTGTGTTTGCTAATTGTGAATTGTCTACTTCTTGCCGGTGGCTTGCGTGCATGCGGCGCCGAGAGCAAGTGAGACAATCGTTACCTCGGATATACAAACAACAGAGAAAGAGAGAAGGAAGGAAAGGGAGAGAGAAAGAGAAACGGAAGGATGCAAAACGCAAACTGTACGAGGCGAAGTGAGCTTCCGGCTGGAAGCACATCGCCTACGAAATGCTCGGACCGAGGAAAAGCCACCCCCTCGGGGGCCAGCAACCGGGCTGACTCCTTCATCCCCAACCTTACGGCCACTGTCGACTACTCTGCACCACCACTTTTGTGCCGTAGATACTCGAGTTTACCTCACTAGTCAGCAGTGCTTGCACGAGCACTATTCGCCGAGAGGGACCCGCAAGCGAGAAGATACCAATTTTTAGCCGCCTTTCGTACCTCGATCGTACCTCGAGCAGTTCAAGAATTCCACCGTGCGTTCATCAACCGCGGGGATATTTTTCAAAATATGCAATAACAATTTTTATTCTATTTCTTAGTATTCAAAGTCAAATGTCAATGTAATTACAATAAAAATTAAAAAAAAAATAGACAGGGGATAATAAATAAGAGAGACTTCAAACATAAATAATTCACGTTAAAAGTAGATTTAATGTTAAAAATAAAACACACTTCGTGGTCCATTCAAAAGTTTTAAGCGTGCTCTTAACTTAATCATCGCGCCGAACGAACGACGCTTTAATGAAGCATCGGTACTGGTCGTCGGATCGTTTCAGCTCGCGTTAATGAGACAATTTTCAATGTCGCCCCCGCACGAAATAAAACGGTCCCGCGGCTCCGCGCTATTGTTGAGGAAAATGCGCGCGGCGCACCCTCCGTCGGATGCTGTTGGCCGGGCGGACCGCTCGAAATATCACCCCGTCTCTCCAGAGACAGGGGACATATTGTTTGGTTCAGTAATTCCTCGCGTTATTTCCCGTGTGTTTGCTTTTTATCATTGTAAACTGATATATTGTCCGGGGTAATTCTTCCCCTCGCGCGATGGAGAAACTTACGGACGCGGCAGAGAGAGGGATGCGGACGCGAACGACGAAGGGGTCGTAATCGCTTGGACTAGCGGTGCGGAGTTTCACTTCGTAAAGTGATGGAAACGAGATTACACTCGGCCATAACGCCGAGCTGCCTTCTTTATTTTTAAACGTGGTCGCGCTCAACGATGGAAGCTTGTTTTAACGCTTATCCGCGCGGGACTATGCGCGCGAATGTATGTACATACGTGTCTGGAAATGAATTTGATAGAGTGACAGCGCGCAATTGTCATAGTGTTCTGTTTTTCATTTCAATCTCGTATTTTTGGTCCATGTTAGTTCGAGTTGACATCGGAACAAATTTCGCGATTCCTATAACGGAGAAAAATTTTTCGAAAAAGTGATGTGAAATGCAACACGAAGTAATTTGATTAGAAAACAAATTTTATGTCAAGTAAAATTAAAGAAAATAATAACATGAAGATACGTAAATCATCTAGAATCTAGAACATTTTACTCATGTGAAAAATATGCGAATTCAATAAAAATTAACAACATAATAACTTACGATATAGCACGCACAATGTATAGTTTGAAATTATCGGTTTGTAAAAACATCTTTTATTAGATATTAAATATGTTCTACATTTTTACGTTTAATGAAACGATTATTATTATACAATTTATTTCCTTTACTTTAAATAAAAAAATTTTGACATTTTAAATAAAATTAAAATAAAGTAATAAAAATTAAAATAAAGAATATATATTCTTTTTACTTTTTTTATCGTTCAAAAGTTACTGATAAAAATTTTTTCTTGGCTTATTGTTGGTCCATCATCATTGAGATATTGTATTGACATGTATGTACTTCGCGTCAATGTTTGAGCTTGAATTCTCTCGAGTGTCGCGTAAGTACTTGCGTGCGACACTGTGATATACACGCTTGTCATATGGTGTGACACGTGCGCCAAACGCTAAACTCGTCGTACGACAAACAACGAATTAAGTCTCACCGGCCGTTTCTCGCTTCAGACTCGAATCAAATTCTCTCTGTAGTTTGAGACTTGTCAATAAAACGCTACGGGTGCGATGAGATCGATCTACAAAGTTAATGATGAATAAGTGTTTCTGTTAAATATTAAATATGAACATGTATGAACAACGTACTCTTCACGTGAAATTTAACAGAATAAACATATCTTTCTGGAAACAATAAGAGAATTATAATATAATAACAATAGACTCGACTATTTACTTTAAGCATGAAATGAACAATATTAAATTTGTTTAAATGCATAATATATTACATAAACAAGGCGATATTATCATAATGTTGGAAAGGTCTTAAAATAGTTATTTGGCATCGTCTTCAAGTCCGTTTAGGTCTTGGATACGTTCAAAAGTCCCGGATCTATACAGCAATGAAGACGTATCTATCGGTGGAACGTAATTTGTGTTCCTCTTCAGTTAATTACGCGTGGGAGGCATTGATACCGATGCGATGGAAGGGGCGAGACGAGGCGAGGCGAGGCGATATTTAAAGGGCAACGGTGTAATCCGAAGAAAGAGGCGTCGAGGCGCATCACGGCGTCGTTGAGTAAAATGGGTGGCTACCGAGATGTGGTAGTAGAGAGAGAAAGAGAGAGAGAGAGAGAGAGAGAGAGAGATGCGGTTGTGTGTCACACACTGGGGGTCGCCGTCTTAGTGAAAGCTGGCATGATCTAGCACGAAAGATCGGGAGGGAAAGGGAGGGTGTCTATCTGTCTTTATCAGCCAGGCAGGCAGGTAGAGCCGTGTCGAACCGTCATGCCACTCCTGCCTCCCCCGCTTACCCTCTTTCCTTTCATCCCTTGCACCTCATCCCTCTCGCCGAGAGCTACGCCAACGGCGAGAACACCCGATTGGCGTTTCCCTCTCGAACGAGGGAGGACATCACGCACCCCTATTGGCTCCCGGCGAATCCATACTCGGTATTCATTCGCCACCCCATTCGTCGACCCCTCGCGGGGCCGAAATCCCGCGTGTACCCTCCTTTTCCCCGCGTATTCTCTCTCCTCTACGTCCTCCTCTTCGACACCCCTTGTGAGCGACCGATGCGACTCACCCCTCTCTCACGGGGCGCCTTCACAATGCATTTCACCGCCGGCGCTTTTTCACCTTTCGCGCCGGATATTTCTAAATAAATACTTTTTTAATAAGCGTCGGACTGCGCGAACGGCGTAACTGCAGCGCCATTTTTCATCATGTTTTTGTGCCCGGGGAGAAAATTGGATTTCCACTAGTCCGAGTGCCAGTCACTTTTCTCATTCCGATATTTGCTGTATCTAACTGGGGTACTACAATTTTCTACTAACGTTAGCAAATGGTTGATGCAGAGAGATTATCCCCCCCCTCTCTTCCTCTCTCTCTCTGTTTTTAAGTAAAATAAAAATTTGATACAAAATAGAAAATATAATATGTGTGTGCAAAGTTGATTGTAGATTATGCAGATAAGTTTTGCAATAGTATAATATATCTATGAGCAACATTAAAAAATTGTATACTCACACACATACACACGCCCAATATTATGTAAATTATGATTACTTACTAATAATAAAAATCAAGAGTACGATACATTTTATATCGTTAATTTAAGATGGTTATACATAAAAAAGTAGAAACCCTTAAAAAAATGCTTACAATACTTAGTTTGTAATATTGTTTAGAAAATTATTTAAATAGAAGACAATTTTAAAATTAATGCGCGTGAATATTTGTTGAGGTAATATGAAATATATATATATAATTTCATCAAAAATATAAAAACTTTTTTTTGAGATTAGCGTCTTATCATCAGAAATTCATCAATTCAAACAAATTAGGCTGCGCTTTCTCCGACTGGATCGAAGAATTATTGAGACTAAAGTTCGATGTATAAACAATAATTTTTCAAGAAAATATTCATTTATCCTGCTATTGTCATTTAAAAAATGAAAAATGGCATTTAAAATAAAGTGACATCTTACAAGTTCCAACGAGCAGCGGTGCATAGGAGAGAGCATCGCTGATATCTGGCTTCCGGAGCGGCATGGATCGGTTGGTTGGCGGTGAACAAATTAGGCCAAGAAGGAGCCGACGCCTCGGCTCCGAAAGGAAATCGATGCAAAGTGTCGAAAGCGAGGAGAGCGAACCTTCGCCTGTACTTTTGACGTCGCCGGTCGCACCTCGCCCTTTTTGTCGTGAGCTCGAGCGACTCGCGCGGCAGACAGAAACGGAATAGCCGCACCGTGACATCCTGGTGGATAAAAGTAGGAAAGAGAAAGAGAGAGAGAAGGAGAGAGAGAAACGCACATCGAGAAACGTGGGGATGAAGAATTTTACGGGGTGACACGGGTCGAGCAACGAGAAACGGGCTATGGATGTCGGCTCCGCCTATCGTACCGCCCACGCTGGTGGTGGTTGTTGCTAACATCCCCTCGCCCTTCACCCTTCACGCAGCTGGAACCTTCTCGCGGCTTGCCAACAGGCAGCGCACACACGTCATCCTCACCAGCGGCGAACGGCGCCTTCAACCGTCGCCCCGGGGTCGCCGTCGCGATCCATCCATCGGAAATCATCGGACTCGTCGATTTTGGACATTAGGAATTTTTCCGGAAGTGATTCGAGTTGTGTATCGAGTTGTGTGACATCGGAGTTCAATGAATCGTTGGACTGCTACGCGAGATTAAAGACTTTTTGCTGTGAAACTTATCGAATCGAATGGAAAAAACGAGGGAAAACAGCAGAGGAAGAATTTTGATGTGCATATGAGCATGATTGATTTTAATAATAATAATGTTTAAACAACATTGTTTAATTGAGACGTAATGATCCTTTGAGCTCGAAATTCTAAGTCATAAATAATCAATTGCAAAGAGATTCCAGATTTATATCTCGATGATTACGAATAAATTAAAAATGAAACGGAGATACCAGTTCGATAAAAGTGTAGGACGTTATTAGTGATCATAAACATGGAATATGAATTGATTAGAGGATTGGAACCAAGAATCTTGATGATGCCGACGGACAATCAGGATAATGTAAAGTCGATTATTGATGTGTCGATCATCAAGTCTCGACGGCTTTATTTTTGTGATGAGGACGACAGTCTCTTGAATTTGGTGTCGTCGATTCGTGTCGCGATGTGTGTAGCTTGAAATTATTCGCGACAAATTTATATAATCGCTTAGGACGGTACGAAAAACGTGTACCGTGACTGATGGGAAAGAACTTTACGCGAAACTTCAATTATATTCAATGTTGGATGTTCGACAATTAATCGGAAGTCGGTGAAAGTGTTCGGGCTGGTAGGAAGAACGTCGTGTTGTGAGCTGTGCTGCTGAGTTCGATTAGACGGCAAAATTTCCACAATTTTTGTAAGTATAAACGATTAAAAAAATAACATTCTTTAAAATTTAAGAATTGTTAATAAATTGAACAATAATCAATATAAATTTCTTTTATGTTGTATTCACATTTTACTCTCAATTTTCTTTTATATATATATATACATAAAG
>NW_021849616.1:1137256-1148766 GCF_003651465.1 Formica exsecta | reverse complement strand
AATAATATAACATTTAGTATATAAAAAATAATCGTCTTCCTTTTTCAATCTGTCATTGAATCGATCATTTATTAGATCAATTCTTATATTCTATTTGGCAAATAAAAATAAAAATTTCCATAGAAATATTAATATAAAACCAAAAATATATTATTGCTATTATTACTGTTGTTATCATAAAGACGTGTTGATAAGAAAGCATAATATTGATGTATATATATTTTCGTATAACGAATATCTTTAACAATAAAATAATAGCTTGTCTGTGATAGAGAGCGTAACGTATTCGCGTACGCATATTCAAAGTCTAGAACATGAAAGTTCATTAATCGAAGGGTAGATTATGAGATCAAAGGTTCGGTAATTAGCCAGAATTCATGGACGGATAAAACGAAGATACGTACCGCTTTTCTGCATCCAAAGAGTACTAAATGGATTAAAACGCCCGTCGCGTCTCGCGTTGCCTTCTATCCTCTTGTGCTGAAAACGAGATATTGCGAGTAATCATGGAATGTGTTCAAATAAGACGTAGAAAAATAAATAATAAACGCATTAGTTGTTGGTTAAATTATTTTTTGATAAAAAGGAACAGATTGTTTATTCTTCAATTTTAATTATTGCTTTAAATTTAGCAAGAAATGTTAAGATCTCGCGACACAGGGGAAGAAGAAAACGTAAATCTTTACAAAATAAATTATCGCAGATATATAATACAGAAATCATTAGCCTACTCATTATTTATCTGCATTAGTGCAACTTTTATAAATTTACAGTATTTACATTATATTTTTCGTGTAATAGAGTTTTAATACAGTTCATCGCGCTTTGCCACCTTATTTTTTATCGCCCATAGTGGCTAATCATCAAATTCGAATTTATCTCGCGACGAGCATCTTTCACATCTAGAAGAAGCTATCGGTGCAAACGACGTGATTAACCGACGACCGCATCGTCCATCTGCGCGCTGGACAAACACAACAATCTACCTCTCTCCATCTTCTCCTCTTGTAACTACTCAGATATATACCTACGCGATGTATCGCGGCGTATTATAGCGATAAAAACATTTAGCATTCGAGAGCGCCTCGACAATCGTCACGAAGGGGAGCGTAACAATTCGTGTATCCAAAACAGCGTACACGGTGCAAACAAACGCACGCCGAAGCAGTAACGGCGCGGTGAGTGCCACTGGAAATTAACGAACAATTAGTTCGCCCCGTTCATGTTTTATAAATACGCGTGTTCTCTCTTTCTCTCTCTTTTGTATCACCGACGGCTATTATTTTCGAGGATTCGTTTGCCTGCTCGCGCCTATACTTACGTGCTACCTTACCTAAGTACCCTACGTTCGAGCGTGTGTCCGAAGTATCCGAGTATTCGAGCGAGTACTTAGGGCTTTCGAGCACCGCACGGCCAGGAGAAGGGGTCTTGTAGTGTTTCGTTGCCCTTAAAAGCGCGGGGTGAGAGAGACGCGGCGGGCGATGGTAGGCAAGGCAGCTTTTCGCGTTGCAGCCTCTTCAAATCTCGTGCAAACACTCGGTGCGGAGCTGTACGTTCGCCTCGGTACGGCGATTAATATCCCAATAAGGTCTCGTTCACCAAGCTCACTCGACCGCGCGCGGCTTCGTTGTTTATTCATTGTATCGTCGGAATACTCCCTCCCGCGGGATAAGCCGTCTCGATGGCTGCCGTGCCATCGCGTCCTGATTTCGTAGGTTCCTTGGATCGAGAATTAGAAATTGGAGGTTGCATAACGCCAAAAGACGATACAATACGACACGTAATATGAATAAATATTGAAAAATGAAAGACATTGTGATATGTCATGAATGATGAAGAAGTAGTCGACGGTCTCTATCAAAACCTTGAAGATGTAGAGAATTTTGAAATTTGTGAAATTTTCAAGCCGTGAAACCTTGAAATCTTTGAAACATGGAATGTTTAAAAGTTTTAATTTAAAGTCTCATTGAAATTAATATTTTTTCTATTATTGTCGATGGACAATTAATTTTGAATCGCATTTAAAAAAGCATAATTATCTCTCTTCTTTTATCATTTACATAAGCACTCATAGTTTTGATTAAAAGAAAGGTGTCAAGTCTCTTATTTTAAATGTAGTAGAAATGTGTCAAATAAGTTTCATTAAATGGTTGTTACAATCGCTATCGCGTTTCGATATCGCGCAATTTCGACGATGGAATCTTTGGATGGAATCTTCGTTCGCGTATTGCGGATACATGTCAAATTTGTCATTTAATATTACGAGAGCAGCTGACGAATCTACAGCGGCTGAATGGCAAACCTTTAAGAGTGCGTGATTAGCATATTTATCGAGCGTCCTGCATCATTTCGTTCGCCGGTGTTAAAACGGGGCGACATGTCGTGGCGTTAATTGCCGACGCTGAGATACGACCGGTTTGACCGAAAAAACTTGATATCATTTTACTGTTCAATCCGCCCAATTATGCTCGACTGTGTTGGTATCCATCTTTATTTTATGCGAGTTTTATTGCGAACTAAGTGGAGTAACATTTTACGCTCGGAGAAGATCGCTTAATTAGTCGAGCCGAGTATTCGCCGTCGGATGTTACCGCGAGATGGACAGCAATTTCTTAGAAACTGAACGATATATAAAATGAAGTAACTTTTGCAAAGGATGAGAATTCGTTTGTTACAATTGCAAAAAAAAAAAAAAAATATATGTATATATTCCAAGAGATTTTTAAAATTTTGAGGGATTATTATTGTTATGTACAGCGGGACCTTTACAATGCGATAATAGTAGAAGAATAATAAGATGCCGAAATTAAACCATAGATTATAGGGATATCATTACTTGAGCGCTGTAAGTAAAATTTTATTTAATCCCCCCACGCAACTGACATACGTTGGAAGAGAGCGCGAGAACGTCCTCGAATTCAATGGAACCGCCGCGACTTCCTTTCTCGCTTTATTTTCCCTGTCGTGGAGTCTCGGGCATTATTACGCTACTTGATTTCGCATCGAGCCAGCTGTCTCCGATTATTCGCTATAGAAATTTCGGGGATTCCGGTTCAAAGGGAGACCCCGGTATCCTCCGCTAATATTTGAGGAGAGGCCCCGCGCAGTCTTGGGTCTTACCGGACGTCGCGGACGGGCTTTCTCATTGTACAATTATCCTCAGGCCTTTTTCTCGACGAATAGACACAACTTTTCGGTTATGTAAGTGCAATGGGTATGAGCGTCATGTAACCGTCACACGCAGTCAATGAAAAATTTTTATCACGTGCTTAAAAATAGATATGTATATCGTTTATTATGAAACTGATTGCAACGTACTGTAAAAAATATTAAAATAATATATTAACTATACGCGTGTACGGATAAAATAATTTCTAAGCATACAATGCTCTTAAAAATTTTGAAATAATGATAAATAAAGGCTGGTATTTATTCAGAGAGAGAAAGAGACTGAGAGAAGAGTTTAGAATTAAAAAAGAGTTTATATATTACATAGAATTAGGATATATTGTAAATTTCCGATAAAACCTCTTATAATTAAGAAAATTAAGAACTGTGCGTCAAATAAACATCTGTTTTTTGTTTTCTTAAGAAGCACTTTAAGACCTTTCAATTATATTTGGCAACAAATATCATGTTGCATTAATATATCATTGTTTCCGATCTTGTGAAATTGTCAAACTAACGCGCTTCTTTGATTAAAAATATCGCCGATTTAAGGAACTCGTCCTTCGATAGCGGCGGTGCCATCCCTCGCGAAATGCCTTTTCATCGAGTGATCCCATGAGAAACGATGCGAAACGATGAAGCTCGGGGGAGATCACGCGAACCGGAAGAGTAACCAAAGTATAAACCAAAGTATTCTGAGTATTCGCTGACATTGGAGGGACGGAAATCGTTGCCCACGGAATTCGACACGCGCGATTTAAGTTTTCTGTAACTTCTTACACCTTTCCACCATACATTCCATTTTTTTCGCTAATACTTTGTCTCGCACCAAGAAGCGATAATTAGCTTAGATAACGTTCTCGGTGCTTCTCGGATCTTTCTCTCAATTGTGTTACGTATTTTTAAATTATTTTAAATCGGTTAAAGCGCAAATATTTGCCTTTAGATGCCTTGCAACGATGTAGGGGGTGAGGCGATGTAATATTTTGAAGTTTAATTCTGTTTTAATTCTGCATTAATATTTTTAAGAGAAGTATTCCCACCAGTGGTAATAATATTGAAATTTTTCTATATTTACACTAAAATTTTTAAATTTATGAATTACCTCGTATAAGTAATACCTCGTATATGTAATACATCTTATTATAAATATAATGCATCTTATCATTCTTTTCTTAATTTCTCGTATTTTCTTAATATTTTTGTTCTTTTGTAAATTTCTTATTTGATATTCTAGTATATATAATATTCAATATTACCGCGATAGAAAGAAGAAGCATGTTTATTTCATGCATTTTTAAACGCCTGCACAATAGAAGAAATTTGAGATTGGTAGGCGCAATACTATAAATACAGTATATGTGTGAAACATGAAAAACGTGAAACTTGAAGTTCGTGTTGTTTCAAGCTATCCGTGACTTAGAGACCACCACCCCATTACTACCCCGCTCTCGCCTTTCCTCTCACACCCCGCGTGAAGCTCGTCGTCTCGGGCCAAGGATCAGTGAGATGGTTAGCCAGATAGCACTTTGCAGGGCTACAAACGCTCGCTCGCGGCCGGCGGGTGGCTGTCGGTTATACAGCGGCCTCATGTGTAGGTGGGACACACGTACAAGCGTGTGCCTGTGGGACGTCGTGTGTGCGTGACACGCGGTGTCGAGGATGGGGCCGAAGGTGGTTGGTATCTTGTTGGAGGGCGAGAAATACGAGCTGGCAGCCGAGGCTCCTCCAACAGCTTGCGTGCACGCGCGATCGAATCGAGAGGAAGCAAGTGTGAGACGAAGAGGCGAAAAACGGGCGTGAACGTGTGGGACAAGGTAAACGCGTACGGGGTCGTTTCGCCTGTTCGCAACCCCCTTTTCGTTGTGCTCTTTAAAAAATTAGCTTCTTCTCCGCGCCGGAACGTTCCCGCCAACGCTGCGTTATCGTGCAGTTCAGGATTAGCTGTAGGAAACAAGCGAGAGGATAGTCTCCTTGGGATCAACATGCAGTTAATGATAATTTGCGTTTTAATTATAAATTATTTATACGATGTGTCAAAAATGTCCTTTACCTTTCTTAAATCACGCAAATTAAACCAAAAAGAATAGCGATATTATATAGAATATATGTATAATATTGAGGTAACGCTGAATAATTTGGATAATAAAGGTAAAATAATTTTAGCAAATTTAATTTCAAAATTATAATTATAAATAAAAAATTATAAATTATAAATAAATAACATATGCTCAGAAAGAGATATACATGTGAGAGAAGAATTTTAGATAAACTTATTTTTGGTAGAAATTTGATATTTTACTTTATTCTATTACCTATACAAGTCTTCAAAGTTTATTTTGCAATTTTTTTTTATTTCCGATAATAACAAATATAATTAGGGAAAATTATGCCTAGAGTTTTATTGAATTATATATATATACATATTTGTATTATAATATTTTCATTTACTAGATCTGGAACACTCTTTAGAAAAGCTGTTCTAACACGGTACAATGCGGGGTTGCGTAGAGGAGAGGAAGTGGTACATTAATTCCGAGTTACCCTTCGAATATCCTTCCACCCCCGTACGTGTGCGCAACACTAAGACTACTCGAGAGCGGCAGTTAGCCCGCGGTGTTCAGGACGGCTGGTAATTTGTACGGAGATATACGATAGACAATAACACCGGTAAGGGGCAGCAGTGCACCGACTAATTTGTTTATCATAAGTTTATCTTGATTTATCGTCGCACCCACACCTGTGCCGTTTCGTAATGCCAATCGCGAGGTTTATCCGTCTCTCTCTCTCTCTCTCTCTCTCAACATCGAGTTGCGGTGAATAAATTTTCTCCCGCTCTTCTCTTACTTTTTAAAAACTTGCTATACGCCATAATCGCAAGGTATGCAAGGTATTTGTGTGATTCCCATAAATATTTTTATTCAATTTTCAAAGAAAAATACATGTATTAAAATATAATCGTGGTATAACTATGTTGCGGATTGTTCGACCAATCAAATTTCGTACAATATCTGGATAATTGATAATTCGTACAATATGTATTTCGATGGAATGTTGAAAAATTCATTGTGAAGTGGATTTAACCCGGTTCATATTAAAGGCTTGTATTCATATTATATAGGAAAACCGCCCGCATATTCGGCAAGAATCACTCTGGTTATGCCCTCTCTGATATATTTGTGTATATCTATATAAAATTAATTAAACGGTCGATTTTATTGATCAATAAAGAGCGTGAATATACATTGTGTATCTGATGCGCGACAAATGTGATTCTACCGAAATATGTGCAAATGAATCCGTCGCAAACTATATAATTTGTAACTGAAGAAATCATTGTAAAGAATGAAAGAGAAATTCACGATAAGATTGCAAGAATATTAATTGGAATTATTTTTTTATAGTTTGCGATTTAAATATACTATATAAAAGTACATTATTAATTATCAGTTTTTTATTAATAAAGTCTGATTATAAAATAAAATAAATAATAAGTAAATGCAAGGGCCAGAAAAAAATGAAACTCAGTCGTTTGTACGCGCATATTAACGGAGCGAGAATGGTGAAGGTGTACCGGAGGAGTGTCCAGTCACGCTATGGAAATTATGACGTATTACACGATTGCCTTTTCAACGTTGCACGCAGCCTGCTCATGCCGTGACTAATAAGTAGACACATAACGCAATTTAACGCGCATTAAGACAGTCTAGGACACGATACTGAAAAGAATTTGAACGATGTGATTCGGAAATAGCCATTCACTCGAAACATGACGTGAATTATCTTACCTAGTGGTTTGTTCTTGAACTGAATTCAAATGAAATTTTGATCGTAAAATTAGATAAATTATGGAATTACTTTTCGCATGGAATTTCGTGTACAGTTCTTTTCAATCCGTAGATTATTTACCTCTATGTTATAAATTGAACGTCATTAATAATGATAGATTTCATATGATTTCAGAGAAAACAAACTATGATATTTAAAGAAAGTTCTATAGTTTTATATATAAAACATGGAGGGGAATAAAAATCGATTTTTCCAAACGGTTTTGGAAAAATATTGGGTCAATCAGAAAGTGCAGTTTGATTTTTAATAGCAATTTTGAAAATCGAACTAAACTCTTACTAACCCAATATATTCACATATTTCTTTTATATTTCATAAAATTATAAATTTTGTGTGCTTATAAATCTTTTAAAAAATTTAATATTTCTTTTGTAATTATATATTATTCCTCGCTTACATAATCGAAAGTAATGAATTTTACAAACTCTTTTCTTAACAACTCGTTTCTTTTTATCGCTCATTATTTAATTTCTTTATGAGAGTAATATTTCAAGGATATCAACAAAGTCGCATCTTTTCACTGCATCGTATGTAAAAAATTGCACTCGCGCAAATTAAATGCTTGCTCATAATTAAACGATAGGTCGCGATGGTAGTGTGTAATAAATAATTATAGATATATGTATATACACGTGATATATACGTGTAATAACTCCGTCCTCGTTAGGCGTGCTCATTACGCATTTAGATAGGATCGTAATGCGACAGGGAGATGAAAATATAATTATCCGCTGGGGTTTCATATTGCGGGGGATCGATCGCACATGCGAGATACGCGGCGAGTAACGTCAGGTCATCTTCTTATGGACTCGCACTTGTGAAAAATTAAAGTGGCAAATTGGTGACACGTTTCGCACGAGCGTGCATACACCGCGTATATATGCATCGTCGAGCATTCGTGTACGAGCCCTCGGTTAGTATGCGTTAATTCGAAGCGGTCAGTTAATTAAAGTAATCGAGATAGTACGGGGCACTCGGTAATTAGTAGTTGCGGCTAACGTGATAATGCGATCTCAGATCGGCTTGCGATCACCCCTCCACCATGGCGAGACTTTACACGATATTTCGAGTAGAAAGATAGTAAACGAGGAAATTCAAGCAAAGTCGCATCTTAATTCCCGCGTGAGATTTTCGTGAAAGGTCAAAGCAGTTTTCTTAAATTCATCACTTATTAATAGCATTTAACTCGCAGTACAGAAAGAGATATATTAATCCGCTGATTAAAAAAAATATTGTCTGAAAGTCCATTCGGGAAATATTCCATGGCATATTTGATTTTGCAGATCTTAAAGATTGAATTTCTTTCCCATTTTTGCGTTAATGATATACGTTTGTTTATATTAATAAGGTATATCCCATGCCGAGCAATTATGCCAAGTTATTATTTTAATTAGTATATATTTTTAATGAGTATACAATATGAATTTTTATATTCTTCGACGGTAGTTTTATTTTTCAAGTATTTTTATTTATTTGTACAATTAAACATTGCTATTCAATAAATAAAACTTTCAAGTAGATTATTCGAAAAGTAACATTTCGATTTTGACACAATCTGCTCTCATCAAGATGTCATAAATCATTTATTATCTTATTATCAAAAGCGCAGAGCTCATTGTCACCATGTAGCTGACGGTAATGGCTTGGCTAGCTACTGATAATCTATTCGATAAGTGGCGCGAGCAAGATGCGTGGACGAAGATTAACATACATTATCATAAAATATACATTTCCCTATCCTGGAATAATTTGTACACCTTATTGTTGCTAATACGCGATTACTTTCCGGCGGGTAATGCGTTCTAAGTTCGCGGGAGTGGGGTTTGTGCGAGCATACCGTAGAATGAAACCGAGGTGCACGGACACACCGGAAGTTCATGCTTATTCACTGAGCACCGAAAGGGCGACCGGGTATAATTTACGTATAAATTAAGCGGAATGAATCAACGGCAGGCGATTAATCGCAATGGCTCACCCGCGATAATAACAATGCCCGTTCGCTTGTTTATGAGCGCTAAACGAATACATTATGTTTTTCATTATCCGGCCACGTGGACACAATATCTAGTATTTTCACCTTTTTTCGTGATGCCTGGTCTCCCCTGGTACAAATACATCTTCTCCGCCTTCATATGCTTTGGTGTGTGCAACCGTGATAATTATAGTTTAACATACTGCGAATACAATTTTGTAAAGAAATTGAGAAGCAAGAGAACATGTTAAAGAGAATGTATAATTGGATTACGCAGATTTTCTCAAGCAGTAATTCTAACGATCTTGATAAAACTGTTGAATTATGGCGTATAATTATCGTTATTTTTTTATACGTATGCACAAGAAAATAGAGATGCTTGAAATGGACAAATGAGAAAAAGAAATACTCGTCAAGTTTTCTCTCTTAAAATAAAGCAACATCAAATACAAGTAGTACAAAACTTTTTCATTTAATATTTTAATTGATATTCTTATTTTGCCAATTAAGAGAATTTATTTTAATTGTACGAGAGAGAGAAATTATTTAGTAATTTTGAAAATGTTATTATCTTAAACGAATTATCTATAGAGAAAATTGTCAAACTTGTCATTACAAAATTTACCATGTAATATCAAAAAGCTATTAATCAGCCTTTAATTCATCCATAAAATCCTATAAAAAAATTTCAAGTTGTGGATGTAATATGTAATATAGTTCACGTGCCACGTGAAGACGATATTGATGGAAACCGTGAGAAGTGGTACCGTTTATGAAAACGCGATTCCCATATTTTAGCGTTGGTTGAAGTAGCGTGTACCACGAAGGGGGAAGAGAATGGAGCGATGCGAGGGTAGGCGGATTGCACGAAGTAAACAGGCCGTGAAATTACCTTTTAAATATTAGATTATGATTAAATGTGTACCTACCTTCGAGGCACTAAATGTTCAGCATTACCCTACGTGCAGTTCATAAAGCCGATGGGGGTGGTTTATGGCGGATGAGACTCGAACCACCCTTCTCCGGGCTATATCGAGATATCAATCAGCTCTTAGCATCAGATAAGATTGGCTGCTCAGGAAGTGAGTGCTTTTTAAAACTGGATGAGGTTTCTCGTGTCAGTCAGCGCGATTTTTACGTACAAATGGCAAGATAAGTGTTGCGTATCTAAAAATAATAAAGAATTTTATTCCTTCTTTCTCTCTTCAAATCCAGAAATTAAGAAATTCTCAAATTTAGAAAAAGTTGTGTGCATACTATAGAAATAATTTTTAGAATTTTTAGAAAAATGCATATTCCTTTCTCTTTTCGTTCAATACAAAAAGTATTATATTTTCATATCGTTCAAGTATAAAATTATCATGTACCGTTTGAAATATTATGTTAAATAAAATAATGAAAAATGTATTACGATAAATACAAGCGTAATTTTTAAATAGAAGGAATGCAAGCAACTTTATTAATTTATTTGCTCTTATCGCGATATTTCCTGCCCTATCCGCGATAGTTATCACTTATTCGCGCATCATTCCGGCAGCTGTCATGACGCGTTAAGAATTCGTCCTGCGTTCAACTTTAAGCTCGTTAAATTACCCATAAACATCCGTGTAACTGCAGCAACAGTGACGTTCGCGCGTTCGTCGGTCGATAATCTTTCTCGCCGGCTATACGGCGACGGCTTTCGACATACCGTATACGCTTAAATTGCGACAACAATGTTCGGCTTTGTGTTGGCACCTAATTGGGTATCGTCAACGCGCACCGGGTCATAAACGCTCGTAGTGACACCTTCGGCAATAAATTTTCCCTCTACTCCCCCGTTAAAGAAGTTAAAGGCCCGACCAACACGTGGATGCGACGGGCCCAGGCCGTAAAGGCCGGCCGCGTGATGATGGCAGGTGTTTATATCCGGTCTCTCGTGACCGGTGCGGTGGCCGCCGTTCCGTTTCGTTCCGCGTCCGTCCGTCCGTCCGTCCGTCCGCGTACGCATACGATATGCATATATATGCATAAAAAGAACGCGTAATGATCAGCGCGGGCATTGTACGCCCTACGCCCCCGCTGCAATTCGCATTTCGTCGAAAACTCTCCGGCGGCGTAAGCATATGCATTGCTCACTTAACAAGATTGATATAACGAGATATACGCGCGGGGATCGCGCGCGAATTCTCGTGTGCGTGTACGCGAGTGCGTGCGAGCGTCCGGCCCGGCCGGTGCGTGTGCATCCGCAATTACGCGCGACGGAGAATACGTAACAGATAATTAATGCAAACGAGGGGTCGTCCGGAAAATTTTGGACCGGCAGGACCTGTCGGAAAGGTGCGAAGCGGAATGTTATGGCATAGAAAAATATTTATGATACGTCGATACGTTTTCGTGTGGGCCGCAGAACGTAAATTAAATTATACACGCGTCCTAAGATAATTTAGAGATTAGTTTAAGTTATTAGAATCTATAAAGAGTTTGTTTACGAGACAGTCGGGGGGGGGCGGGGGCTCAGGAGGGAAATAAGCCCGGGATT